>NW_027420431.1:0-4300 GCF_009905375.1 Apium graveolens
TAACATGTTAATTGTACCAATATATGATGGCAAGTGACTCTTATAAGGTGCAAAGTGACTCTAATATGGTGAGAAGTCACTTACATGATTGATTAGAGCCAAAATGTGGCCCAAAATTGACTTGTAGGAAAGGGGTACCAAGAGGTGGTTAAAGGATGTAATTGCATTTACGTGATGTTAACATGTTAATTGTATCAATATATGGGGCAGTGACTCTTATAGGGTGTAAAGGTACTCTAATATGGTGAACAGTGACTTACATGGTTGATTAGAGCCAAAATGTGGAACAAAATTAACTTGTATGAAAGTGGCATTAATAGGTGGTAAAAGGATGTCAAATTGGATGTATGATGTTAACATGTCAATTGTTGCATATATGGTGGAAAGTGACTCTTATAGGGTGCAAAGTGACTCTAATATGGTGAGAAGTGACTAACATGGTTAATTAGAACCAAATGTGGACCAAAATTGACTTGTATAATATGGCACTAAGAGGTGGTAAAAGGATTTCTAATTGCATGTACATGATGTTAACATGTTAATTGTACCAATATATGATGGCAAGTGACTCTTATAAGGTGCAAAGTGACTCTAATATGGTGAGAAGTCACTTACATGATTGATTAGAGCCAAAATGTGGCCCAAAATTGACTTGTAGGAAAGGGGTACCAAGAGGTGGTTAAAGGATGTCTAATTGCATTTACGTGATGTTAACATGTTAATTGTATATATGGGGCAAGTGACTCTTATAGGGTGTAAAGGTACTCTAATATGGTGAACAGTGACTTACATGGTTGATTAGAGCCAAAATGTGGAACAAAATTAACTTGTATGAAAGTGGCATTAATAGGTGGTAAAAGGATGTCAAATTGGATGTATATGATGTTAACATGTCAATTGTTGCATATATGGTGGAAAGTGACTCTTATAGGGTGCAAAGTGACTCTAATATGGTGAGAAGTGACTAACATGGTTAATTAGAACCAAAATGGGACCAAAATTGACTTGTATGAATATGGCACTAAGAGGTGGTAAAAGGATTTCTAATTGCATGTACATGATGTTAACATGTTAATTGTACCAATATATGATGAAGTGACTCTTATAAGGTGCAAAGTGACTCTAATATGGTGAGAAGTCACTTACATGATTGATTAGAGCCAAAATGGCCCAAAATTGACTTGTAGGAAAGGGGTACCAAGAGGTGGTTAAAGGATGTAATTGCATTTACGTGATGTTAACATGTTAATTGTATCAATATATGGGGCAAGGACTCTTATAGGGTGTAAAGGTACTCTAATATGGTGAACAGTGACTTACATGGTTGATTAGAGCCAAAATGTGGAACAAAATTAACTTGTATGAAAGTGGCATTAATAGGTGGTAAAAGGATGTCAAATTGGATGTATATGATGTTAACATGTCAATTGTTGCATATATGGTGGAAAGTGACTCTTATAGGGTGCAAAGTGACTCTAATATGGTGAGAAGTGACTAACATGGTTAATTAGAACCAAAATGTGGACCAAAATTGACTTGTATGAATATGGCACTAAGAGGTGGTAAAAGGATTTCTAATTGCATGTACATGATGTTAACATGTTAATTGTACCAATATATGATGGCAAGTGACTCTTATAAGGTGCAAAGTGACTCTAATATGGTGAGAAGTCACTTACATGATTGATTAGAGCCAAAATTGGCCCAAAATTGACTTGTAGGAAAGGGGTACCAAGAGGTGGTTAAAGGATGTAATTGCATTTACGTGATGTTAACATGTTAATTGTATCAATATATGGGGCAGTGACTCTTATAGGGTGTAAAGGTACTCTAATATGGTGAACAGTGACTTACATGGTTGATTAGAGCCAAAATGTGGAACAAAATTAACTTGTATGAAAGTGGCATTAATAGGTGGTAAAAGGATGTCAAATTGGATGTATATGATGTTAACATGTCAATTGTTGCATATATGGTGGAAAGTGACTCTTATAGGGTGCAATGACTCTAATATGGTGAGAAGTGACTAACATGGTTAATTAGAACCGAAATGTGGACCAAACTGACTTGTATGAATATGGCACTATGAGGTGGTAAAAGGATTTCTAATTGCATGTACATGATGTTAACATGTTAATTGTACCAATATATGATGGCAAGTGACTCTTATAAGGTGCAAAGTGACTCTAATATGGTGAGAAGTCACTTACATGATTGATTAGAGCCAAAATGTGGCCCAAAATTGACTTGTGGGAAAGGGATACCAAGAGGTGGTTAAAGGATGTCTAATTGCATTTACATGATGTTAACATGTTAATTGCATCAATATATGGGGCAAGTGACTCTTATAGGGTGTAAAGGTACTCTTATATGGTGAACAATGACTTAAATGGTTCATTAGAGCCAAAATGTGGAACAAAATTAACTTGTATGAAAGTGGCATTAATAGGTGGTAAAAGGATGTCAAATTGGATGTATTTGATGTTAACATGTCAATTGTTGCATATATGGTGGAAACTCTTATAGGGTGCAAAGTGACTCTAATATGGTGAGAAGTGACTAACATGGTTATTAGAACCAAAATGTGGACCAAAATGACTTGTATGAATATGGCACTAAGGTGGTAAAAGGATTTCTAATTGCATGTACATGATGTTAACATGTTAATTGTACCAATATATGATGGCAAGTGACTCTTATAAGGTGCAAAGTGACTCTAATATGGTGAGAAGTCACTTACATGATTGATTAGAGCCAAAATGGGCCCAAAATTGACTTGTAGGAAAGGGGTACCAAGAGGTGGTTAAAGGATGTCTAATTGCATTTACGTGATGTTAACATGTTAATTGTATCAATATATGGGGCAAGTGACTCTTATAGGGTGTAAAGGTACTCTAATATGGTGAACAGTGACTTACATGGTTGATTAGAGCCAAAATGTGGAACAAAATTAACTTGTATGAAAGTGGCATTAATAGGTGGTAAAAGGATGTCAAATTGGATGTATATGATGTTAACATGTCAATTGTTGCATATATGGTGGAAAGTGACTCTTATAGGGTGCAAAGTGACTCTAATATGGTGAGAAGTGACTAACATGGTTATTAGAACCAAAATGTGGACCAAAATTGACTTGTATTAATATGGCACTAAGAGGTGGTAAAAGGATTTCTAATTGCATGTACATGATGTTAACATGTTAATTGTACCAATATATGATGGCAAGTGACTCTTATAAGGTGCAAAGTGACTCTAATATGGTGAGAAGTCACTTACATGATTGATTAGAGCCAAAATTTGGCCCAAAATTGACTGTAGGAAAGGGGTACCAAGAGGTGGTTAAAGGATGAGTAATTGCATTTACGTGATGTTAACATGTTAATTGTATCAATATATGGGGCAGGACTCTTATAGGGTGTAAAGGTACTCTAATATGGTGAACAGTGACTTACATGGTTGATTAGAGCCAAAATGTGGAACAAAATTAACTTGTATGAAAGTGGCATTAATAGGTGGTAAAAGGATGTCAAGTTGGATGTATATGATGTTAACATGTCAATTGTTGCATATATGGTGGAAAGTGACTCTTATAGGGTGCAAACTGACTCTAATATGGTGAGAAGTGACTAACATGGTTAATTAGAACCAAATGTGGACCAAAATGACTTGTATGAATATGGCACTATGAGGTGGTAAAAGGATTTCTAATTGCATGTACATGATGTTAACATGTTAATTGTACCAATATATGATGGCAAGTGACTCTTATAAGGTGCAAAGTGACTCTAATATGGTGAGAAGTCACTTACATGATTGATTAGAGCCAAAATGTGGCCCAAATTGACTTGTGGAAAGGGGTACCAAGAGTGGTTAAAGGATGTCTAATTGCATTTACGTGATGTTAACATGTTAATGTATCAATATATGGGGCAAGTGACTCTTATAGGGTGTAAAGGTACTCTTATGGTGAACAATGACTTAATGGTTATTAGAGCCAAAATGTGGAACAAAATTAACTTGTATGAAAGTGGCATTAATAGGTGGTAAAAGGATGTCAAATTGGATGTATTGATGTTAACATGTCAATTGTTGCATATATGGTGGAAAGTGACTCTTATAGGGTGCAAAGTGACTCTAATATGGTGAGAAGTGACTAACATGGTTAATTAGAACCAAAATGTGGACCAAACCTGACTTGTATGAATATGGCACTAGAGGTGGTAAAGGATTTCTAATTCATGTACATGATGTTAGTATTGTATTGTACCAATATATGATGGCAAGTGACTCTTATAAGGTG
>NW_027420432.1:0-71981 GCF_009905375.1 Apium graveolens
CCTTTAAATAGGATTCCGTCCCCGGAATTAAATAAAAACTAAAAACTCGTACCTGAATCAAATAAATACGGATATTTCTCACGAATAGATTCTTCTAATTCCAAGTAACCTCGCTCTCCAAATGATTTTTCCCAAAATTTTCACAAACGGAATGGCGTTCTTTCTCAAAATTCGCTCCTCTCGAGCTAAGATAGCCTCAGCTTCTCCTCACAAGAAAGATCCGCTCTAATCATAATACTGAACTACGTGTAATGTATGATATTTATAGCCCCTCAAAACAGACACATGAAACACATTATGCACATGAGATAGTTGTGGAAACAACAACATCTATAAGATACTTCCCCAACTTTCTCCATAACATCAAAAGGTCCAACATATCTCGGACTAAGCTATTCCTTCATACCAAAACGCTTCAGACCCTTACAAGGAAATAACTTCAAGAACACATGATCACCTGGCTCATATCCACCAAACTTCTGTTGTTGATCAAATTAACTCTTTTGACTTGAACGGGCTTCCTTTAAACTTTTTTTTAACTTTCTTACCTTCACATTAGTGATTCTAACCAGCTCTGGTCCTTCAATGACCCTCTCACCAATCTCATCCCAACAAGATGATGCCCTACACCTTCTACCAACAAAGCCTCAAATGGTGGCATACTAATAATCGCGTGCCAACTATAATTGTATGCAAACTCTACTAGATACAAATATTTATCCCAACCACCTGTCCAATCCAAAGCACAAGCCCTCAACATATCCTCTAATGTCTGGATCGTCCTTTCTGACTGTCCATCGGTTTGCGGATGATAAGCTATACTAAAATTAAGTCGCGTATCCCAAGCTTGCTGGAACCCCTTCCAAAAATGTGATGTAAATCTCGTATCCCAGTCAGAAACTATCGACACAGGCACACCATGAAGTTAACAATATCTCGCTGAAAAATCTCTACCAACTCATGAACATGAGTAGTCTCTCTAATAGGCAAGATCTGAGCGGACTTAGTAAGTCTATCAACCACCACCCATATGACATCGTTCTTGAAAGTCCTCGACAAATGAGTCACAAAATCTATAGTAATGTTTTCCCACTTCCAAACTGGAATATCTAGCTGCTGCAACAATTCACTAGGTCTCTGATTGTCTATCTTCACTTGTTGACATGTAAGAAACTTCCCCACAAATTTAGCTATGTCTCCCTTCATTCCACTCCACCAAAAGGGCTTCTTCAAATCCCTATACATCTAAGTTGATCCTGGATGAATAGAGAATGAAGAACTATGAGCCACCTTTAAAATTTCCTCATGAATTATCGGGTCGGCGGGCACACATAATTTACTACCCAACCATATCACACCCTCATCATCAACACGAAAATATTTTTGCTTGCCACCTTCCAACTCGGATCTATTAGCTTCCAAACTTGTATCACTCTTCTGAGCTTCCTTAACCCTTAAAACAAGATTCGGTTCTACTTTGAAATTTGCAATGCTACCACTTGATCCTCTAACATACAACTCAACACCCAAGCCCTCCAAATCTGAAATAAGGTGCGGCTGAGTATGAGAGATGCAACACTCTCCAAGTTCTTCCTACTAAGAGTGTCTGCCACTACATTCGCCTTTCCTAGATGGTACTGAATATTAACATCATAATCCTTAAGAAGTTCAAGCCACCTTCGCTGCTTCATATTAGAAGCTCCTTTTAAGTAAAAATGTATTTGAGACTCTTGTGATCAGTAAAGATGTCACAAGGCTCACCATACAAATAATGTCTCTAAATCTTCAAAGCAAATACCACTGCTGCTAACTCTAAGTCATGGGTATGATAGTTCACCTCATAGGGTTTAAGCTGCCTAGAGGCATAAGAAATCACTTTCCCATGCTGCATAAGAACACACCCCAATCCTCTCTTCGAAGCATCACTATAAAGCTGAAAACCTCCACTGCATGATGGCAACATAAGTATTGGAGCTTACACCAACCTCTTCTTCAACTCTTGAAATCTCTTCTCACAATCATGACTCCACTCGAACTTAATTCCCTTCCTCATTAGCTGAATCAATGGCAAAGCTATAGAAGAGAAACCTTCCACAAAGCACCTATAATAACCTGCCAAACCCAAGAAACTCCTCACCTCCGTCACATTGCTAGGTCTGGGCCAATTAGTAATAGCCTAGACTTTCACATGATCCAACTCAATGCCCCTACCAGACAATATGCTCTAAGAATGCCACTTCCTCCAACCAGAATTCACACTTTGAAAATTTTGTACAAACATTTTCTCCCTAAAAATTTCAATTACAGTACGTAAATGCTCCTCATGCTCCTTTATGCTTCTAGAGTATATCAAGATATCATCGATGAAGACCACCACGAATTTATCCAGATAATCATGAAAGACTTGATTCATCAAATCCATATATATACCGCTGGTGCATTCGTCAACCCAAAGGACATCACGAGAAACTCATAATGACCATAATGAGTGCGAAATGTAGTATTCAGAATATATTCATCCCTTACTTATAACTGATGGTAACATGATCTCAAATCTATCTTTGAAAAGTACTTCGCCCCTTGTAACAGGTCAAACGTCATCAATGCGTGGCGAAGGATACTTGTTTCTGACAATCACCTTATTCAACTCTCTGTAGTCAATGCACAACCTTATAGAACCATCCTTCTTCTTCACAACACAACATGAGCGCCCTACTGAGACAAACTTGGCCTGATAAATCCCCTATCCAAGAACTCTTGCAACTTCTCCTTCAATTCTTGCAACTCAAGTGGCACCATCCGGTAAGACGCCTTGGAAATAGGCTCAGCACCGGAACAAGTTCAATAGTAAACTCCATCTCCCTATGTGGTGGCAAACCCGGTAGCTCATCGGGAAACATATCTGCATACTCTTTTACAACTGGATAATCCTCGATGCGAGGTTCATCATTCGATGTATCCTTCACGAAAGCAAGGTAGCCATCACAACCCTTAGACAATAATTTATTCGCCATTAGAGCATAAATTATTTTAACCTCCCCCTTCGACTGAGACCCTTGGTATACAAATTCTGGTTTATCTGCATCCCCAAATATCACCCTTTTTCCTTGACAATCAATTGTGGCACGATGTTCACTCAACCAATCCATGCCCAAGATAATGTCAAAGTCATGCATCTCCATTGGAAGCAAGTTAACCTTATAATTTTATCTCCCACAGCTATCAAACACTCTTGATATACATCAGATATAATAACAGAATTCCCCATTGGGGTAAAAATAGATATACGAGGATATAATAATGAAGGTGAAATGCCAAGATGACGAACAAACGATAAAGACACAACAGAATAGGTCGAACCAGTATCAAATAACACATAAGCATCGCGTCTACCAACAAGAAGTGTTCCTGAAACGGTACCTGAATTAGTTGCTGCCTGATTTGCAGTCAATGCAAACACTCTAGCGATAGGATTCTGCTGACTGCCACGACCATTACCACCTCCAGCTCCTCTTCCACCAGTGTTCCATGACACTATACAATCATTCGCCCTATGGGACATGCTTACACTTATTAAACAAGCCCCGGTCTGTCTGTAACAAGCTCTACCTGGATGATGTCCACCACATGTAACACAAGGAGCCACTGGAATCATATTGGGCTTTTTGTCATACACTGAGTAACGGTTCTGCCCCTGTTGCTGATTCTGCCACTGCCTAGGCTGCTTCTGTCACTAAAACTGCTGATTCTGATTCTGACCAACATACTGATTCCGACCATAGAATGACTGACCAACCCTATTCTGATTCTGTCCACGCCACTGTCCCTGTTGACCACTCTGACCTCCATACCACTGTCTACCCTGTACAGAACCCCGGTCATCCCTACCCCTCTTACTACCACTGTTAGACCTGGAAGTCCTGAAATCTATGCACTCCTTCTCAACATCCTTTGCCGCATCAGCCACCTCTACCATATTATCAAATCTAAAAGAAATTATGGAACCCCTCAGATAAGACTTCATACCCCATTTAAATTTATCAGCCTGCTGTGCAGCAGTACCTGCAACCGTCCCATCAAATCCAGCCAACCTTATAAATCTCACCATATAATTAGTAATGCTCTCATTATGGTGTTGCGCAATAGAATGAAACTCCCTCAAATAAGCCTCCCTAACAGCATTAGAGAAGTATTGCTCATAAAACACCTCCTTGAATCCCTGCCATTCCAAAGCCTCTACATACGGCTCCCCTCTAGTAGCTTTCACTCCTCTCTACCACCTCCAAGCATCCCCCTCCAACTTATACACAGCTAACCTGACCTTCTGAATCTCATCACAACCCAGTGCATCAAAAATCTTTTAGAAAGGAACAATCCAATTTTTAGCATCAATAGGAGTCGATGCTGCACTAAAAGAGTCTAGTTTCTGCTTCACAAACCTCTCCAACCATACAAACGGCTCCAACTGATGGCCCTGACCATTCTAATTCTGATTCCCATTACCATTCTGATTTCCCCGTCCATTCTGATTTCCCTCTCCATTCTGATTTCCTTGTCCATTCTGATTTCATTGGTTTGCCAAATCTTGTTGTACAGCCTGAGCCATTGCTTGCCTTATCATCGCAGTAAACTCAGCGGGTCAATATGAAAAGGATCATGTCTAGGAGGCATCTACAATATAAGATAGCGAACGAATAAAGATTACGAGATTAAATATGATGGAACAGTTACACACAGATTTCAAAATGATGAAGTAGAATGAAATGATAAAGAGCAGAATGAAACGAAATTAAAATAGAACACCTATCCTATCGTCTACCCAAACTCACAAGTTAACCTAAATAGGTTTTCTACAAGAAAGAACCTAAGCTCTGATGCCATCTCTGTGACACCCCCTTCTCAAACATTAGAAGGTTGTATTACCTATAATTCTTAAACCTGCAAACAAAGCACTAATATATTTCTAAACAATAAATCAACAGTCTAAAATCTCCAAAATAATATTAAATATCCAAACTGTCTAAACCAATAATATAAATGTTGAAATCTCTAAATAAATAATTAAGTCTAGATACTGATAAAGTCCAAAATTCTAATCAATACATTACAAATTAACTACCATTGTTCACCTTTATTAAATAATTAATTATAAATTATAACAGTAGTATAATTGGACTCACTAGTATAATTGGACTAAGTACATGTACACCAATTTAATGGTAACTGGCATACATAAAATCAATTTAAATTATAAGTAATAAATAAGTATACCGAAGTAGTGAAAAACCCTCACAAAATTTTAATTTTATATAAATAATTTAAATAACTTGAATTATCCATGAGCCACACTATAATACTCTAATCAACCATAATTAAATAAAAGCTCACTTATGCATAATATAACTTAATAATTTTAAAGTAACATGAAAATTGGAATTGAAGCAGCAGATCTTGTGGATTAAACATATGTACAAATAATTATTATAATTCGCACTTGAATAATAAAACATAAATAACATTATTATGGATACCAAAACTAAATGTTAATAAAATACAACATGGTTCCTAGTTGACACCAATGACATGATTTGACAACAAAGAAACAAGCATGGCCATACACTTTATTACTGAATTTGTGTGTTGTGTGTGCTCTATCAACAATTGACAAGGTCACATTCGAAGTGCTTAGCTATATGACTAATTATAATAATAGGCAATAAAGAGTTACCTTATTCAATGAAAACAAACAGAAAAACTACTACAAGGCTCGCTGACTCTGTTTTCCTTTGAGTCTCTATCCGCCTGCTCTTCTAGGGTTTTTCTTCTCTTTTCCTTTGCTTGCGTAAATTAAGAATTCCCGTGTGTTGATATATATATATATATTACACAAGGTATCCTCTAACTATTAGAATTAGAATTATAACAACTAACAACTAATTACTATTACCTTTGTTTCTATTCTATTTAGCAAATAAATTAAAATCACTTATTTTAATTTTAATTCAAATATTATTATTATTATTATTATTATTATTATTATTATTATTATTAAATTCTCATATATTACATATATACCCCCTTAAATAGATTCCGTCCCCGGAATTAAACAAAACTAAAAACTTGTACCTGAATCGAATAAATACGGATATTTCTCACGAATAGATCTTCTAATTCCCAAGTAGCCTCTCTCTTCGTATGATTTTTCCACAAAATTTTCACAAACGGAATGGCGTTCTTCCTCAAAATTCGCTCCTCTCGAGCTAAGATAGCCTCAACTTATTCCTCACAAAAAAATCCTCTCTAATCTTATCAATGGATACTGAACTACGTGTAATGGATGATATTTATACCCCCTCAAAACAAACACATGAAACACATTATGCACATGAGATAGTTGTGGCGGCAACACAACTCTATAAGGTACTTCCCCAACTTTCTCCATAACATCAAAAGGTCCAACATATCTTGGACTAAGCTTTTCCTTCATACCAAAACGCTTCACACCCTTACAAGGAAACACCTTCAAGAACACATGATCACCTGGCTCATATCCACCAATATTTTGTAGTTGATCCGCATATCTCTTTTGACGTGATCGGGCTTCCTTCAAACTTTCTTTAACTTTCTCTACCTTCTCATTAGTGATTCTAACCAGCTCTGGTCCTTCAATGACTCTCTCACCAATCTCATCCCAACAAGATGGTGCCCTACACCCTCTACCATACAAAGCCTCAAATAGTGGCATACCAATACTCGCGTGCCAACTATAATTGTACGCAAACTCTACTAGATACAAATATTTATCCCAACCACCTGTCCACTCCAAAGCACAAGCCCTCAACATATCCTCTAACGTCTGGATCATCCTTTCTGACTGTCCATCAGTTTGCGGATGATAAGCTGTACTAAAATTAATCCGCGTATCCCAAGCATTCTGGAACCCCTTCCAAAAACGTGATGTAAATCTCGTATCCCTCTCAGAAACTATCGACACAGGCACACCATGAAGCCTAAAAATATCTCACTGAAAAACCTCTGCCAACTCATGAACAAAAGTAGTCTCTGTAATAGGCATGAAGTGAGCGGACTTAGTAAGTCTATCAACCACCATGCATATGACATCGTTCTTCTTGAAAGTCCTCGGCAAATGAGTCACAAAATCCATAGTAATGTTTTCCCACTCCCAAACTGGAATATCTAGCTGCTGCAATAATCCACTAGGTCTCCGATGGTCTATCTCCACTTGTTGACATGTAAGACACTTCGCCACAAATTTAGCTATATCTCCCTTCATTCCACTCCACCAAAAGTGCTTCTTCAAATCCCTATACATCTTAGTGGAACCTGGATGAATATAGAATGAAGAACTATGAGCCTTCTTTAAAATTTACTCACGAATTATCGGGTCGGCGGGCACACATAATTTACTACCCAACCATATTACGCCCTCATCATCAACACGAAAATGTTTTTGCTTGCCACCTTCCAACTTGGATCTAATATCTTCCAAACCTGTATCACTCTTCTGAGCTTCCTTAACCCTTGAAACAAGATTCGGTTCCACTTTCAAATTTGCAATGCTACCATTTGATCCTCTAACAAACAACTCAACACCCAAGCACTCTAAATCTGAAATAAGGTGCTGCTGAGTAATGAGAGATGTAACACTCCCCAAGTTCTTCCTACTAAGAGCGTCTGCCACTACATTCGCCTTTCCTGGATGGTACTGAATATTAACATCATAATCCTTAAGAAGTTCAAGCCACCTTTGCTACCTCATATTAAGCTCCTTTTGAGTAAAAATGTATTTGAGACTCTTGTGATCAGTAAAGATGTCACAAGCCTCACCATACAAATAATGTCTCCAAATCTTCAAAGCAAATACCACTGCTACTAACTTCAAGTCATGGGTAGGATAGTTCACCTCATAGGATTTAAGCTATCTAGAAGCGTAAGAAATCACTTTCCCATGCTGCATAAGAACACACCCCGATCCTCTCTTCGAAGCATCACTATAAACCTAAAAACCTCCACTTCCTGATGGCAACACAAGTATTGGAGCTGACACCAACCTCTTCTTCAACTCTTGAAAGCTCTTCTCACAATCATCACTCCACTCGAACTTAATTCCTTTCCTCATTAGCTGAGTCAATGGCAAAGCTATAAAAGAGAAACCTTCCACAAAGCGCCTATAATAACCTGCCAAACCCAAGAAACTCCTCACCTCCGTCACATTGCTAGGTCTGGGCCAATTAGTAATAGCCTCGACTTTCACAGGATCCAACTCAATGCCCCGACCAGACACAATATGCCCCAAGAATGCCACTTCCTTTAACCAGAATTCATACTTTAAAAATTTTGCAAACAACTTCTTCTCCCACAAAATTTCAAGTACAGTACGTAAATGCTCCTCATGCTCCTCTCTGCTTCTAGAGTATATCAAGATATCATCGATGAAGACCACCATAAATTTATCCAGATAATCATGAAAGACTCAATTGATCAAATTCATATATGCCGCTGGTGCATTCGTCAAACCAAAGGACATCACGAGAAACTCATAATGACCATAACGAGTGCGAAATGCAGTCTTCAGAATATCTTCATCCCTTACTCGTAACATGATCTCAAATCTATCTTCGAAAAGTACTTCGCCCCTTGAAACTGGTCAAACAATTCATCAATACGTGGCAAAGGATACATGTTTCTGACAATCACCTTATTCAACTCTCTGTAGTCAATGCACAACCTCACGGAACCATCCTTCTTCTTCACAAACAGCACATAAGCGCCCCACGGAGACACACTTGGCCTGATAAATCCCCTATCCAACAACTCTTACAACTTCTCCTTCAATTCTTGCAACTCATGTGGTGCCATACAGTAAGACGCCTTAGATATAGGCTCAACACCCAGAACAAGTTCAATAGTAAACTCCACCTCCCTATGTGGTGGAAAACCCGGTAGCTCATTGGGTAACACATCTGCATACTCTTTTACAACTGGATAATCCTTGATCCGAGGTTCATCATTCGATGTATATCCTTTACAAAAGCAAGGTAGCCATCACAACCCTTAGACAACAATTTATTCGCCTTTAGAGCAGAAATTATTTTAACCCCCCCTTCAACTGAGACCCTTGGTATACAAATTCTGGTTTATCTGCATCCCCAAATATCACCCTTTTTCCTTGACAATCAATTGTGGCACAATGTTCACTCAACCAATCCATGCCCATTGTAACACCCCCAAATCCGGGGTCGGGGATCCGGGTTGTTTCGAGTTCCATTTCCCTTAATAACACCCAATCTTAATAATTAATCAACTACTCTGTACTGTGACCCCACAATAAACACACACACCACACGTTATAGTCTCAGAGATGAACATCCAAAAATAATCACAAGTCATTTTATTCCACAATTATCTGCCAATACACCTTAAAAGGTTTTCTGAATAAATTTACATTTCTTTGCCATTATTACAATTCATAAATATACATGATCTGATACATCAAAAGTTGAAAGCCTAGCCTATTGGTAGTTCCTACCTCAGCTACAGCGACATCAACGCCTATAGGAAACTGCGGAACATTTCCTATCCGCTCGCGAATTGGGAGCTTGGTCCTGTTCATCTTGTCTATCTGATGTTGTGTGATGAAAGAAGAAAGTAAGGGTGAGCAGCAAGCCTACCAAATTAATATGTATAATAATTTATAATATATGAGCATTCTCATAGTACTCATAAAAGTGTTGGTCAAAAGAAATGAACCAAGTTGATATCTTAATGCGATGAAGTCGTAAAATATTCAGTATATATATATACATATATACTTTTCAAAATATTGGAAGTCCTCTTCCATGCATAATACACACAGAGTTCCAGTGTATAACTGTATAAAAATATCGTTGCAAGGTGATCTCATATATCTAACCTTGTCTCAACATTTTTCTGAAAATCTTTATCATGCATAAGATAATCATTTACTAGATATAAGTTTAAAAGATGAAGTTACAAGATACTCCAATATACTTATATCTTTTGCAAATACTACTTGAACTACCACCATTCAAGTTATAATTAGTTTCCAAAGTTCATCACATAGGTGAGACTACAAGACCAGATTTGAATAGATTAAATCTTTAAAATATCATCAAAATAAAATGAAGTTACGAGATACTTCATTTGATGCAAACATCATTTTGAAAACTTGACCCTGCCAACACTCAACAATCGCACAACCGTAGCCTTTCTATCGAAGTGCTCTAGGTAGTGTTGCAGAGATATTTAATTGGATGATGAACTCATTACGGGAGTTTGCCGCGCCAGGAAGACCACTTACGATGATCAGTCGTAGTAGTGCAACCCCACCATTTTCTACATGTAGAGGAGAACCTGTCGGATTTACTTGTCAACCGAACACTGAACTCCTAAGGAATGGACCGCCTTAGCGGAACTTCCAGGCCATTTGGGCCAATATAATAAGGCTGGGCCGGCGCTACTCGACCACTTACGCCACTCCTAGTTCAGATAAAATCCATGACTCTGAAACGTAAAGCTCGTTCCCCCTTTCCCCAAGTAGAAACTTGTTGATACGGCTCCACCAAGAAGTCATATCTAGTTGGAAAGGAAAACTCACCGATATTTCCCAGGCGATGCCTGTTAATGGATTAACTTGTTCCAAGAATTTTACTTCCCGAGTGTTGGGTAAGTAATCAATTCATTTAACAAAACAGCAACCTTGTTGCGAATATAAAACACACCACATAGCCGGATCCCTCAGGTTTTGAGCGAGTATTTAAATCCCCTTCGAAAGGAGGATCTTAAATATAAAAATGAGTTTTGGGATCCGCTCTAACTTTTAAAAATCATTTTGAAGACTCGCAAAACATTTTTAAGAATGTTTGGAGTGATGCTGATTTAACAAAATAAACCAGTCCCAATATATTAGAAAATATCTAAATATTATTATTTAAATAATATTTCCATAAAGAATAATCTTTATAAAAATAATTGAAGTAGAAGTTTTAAAACTTATACTTGAAATGAATATTAAATAACCAAAGATATACCTATACAAAAGTACTATCTTTATTTGAATAATCAAAAGTGAGTTTGATTATCGACACCTTATTCTTTAATAAAATAAAGAATACATCTCAGCAAATAATCGGAGTCATAGATCCTCAAATGAATATTCAAATAATATTCAATAAATAAAATAAGCTGAGTCATAAGCCCTCGAATGAATATTCGAAATAATATTCATTAAATAATAAGCTGAGTCATAATACCTCGAATGAATATTATAAATAATATTCATTAAATAAAATAAAGGAGTCACACATCCTCAAATGAATATCCAAGTAATATTCAATAAATAATATAAAGGAGTCATAAGTCCTCGAATGAATATTCAAGGTAATATTCATTAATAAAATAAAGTTATCGAATAAACCTTATTCGATTAGTAGTCTTGAAAACTATAACCATATATATATAAATATATATATATATAAAATCTACTCGGGATCCTCGACTCCCGGTTTTAGAAAATGTTTTCACCTTTGGGTCCCTATACTAAGTGTATATGCAAATTACCGCTATTCTCTAGCATATGTATTATCAACTGAACCAACAGATATATATGGCAAGAATACGAAACAGGCATGCATATATATACCATATCAGCATGCTTCAATATATCACAAAATTTGCTAATTAACCAACATGCATCTATCACAAGATAATGCATATACATATATACATCACAACAACAGTATAACGGGTAGAAAACTTGCCTGAGTGCTCCCGGATAGACTTAAGCTTAGAGTGGGTCCGATAACCTATGAACAACAACATAAGTCGGAATTAAACCCCGGTCACTTAAGAAACTAGACTTTAATCATTTAGAGTCCTAACGTTCGCTTTCGCGCTTAACGATTTACTTAAGTCACTCGAGTACCCTCGGCTCCACCATTTTTAATAATTTAACCATTACTAGTTTTAAGGCGATTCCTTCGCGAGTATCTTACCAACTGCCTATTACACCTTACATAAATGTTTCATACTTCAATTAGTCCTTTAAGGTCTTTAACCTATGTTTCAAAGTAAGGCGAGGGGTAAGGGTTCGTTCGCGAAATGTCGTTACTTAAAACGGCCGTTTCTCCTAAACCGTTCATCGGAATCAAATGAACCACATATCAAAATGAAGCTCGTAACATGAACTATCTAAACATGTCAATGGTAAAAACCTAGCAGTGAGTTCAAGGGTTCTGATGTTAAGAACAAAAATAGTCTACGGTAAATCGGGCATTACGACGGCTATGTTTACGCGATTTCCCAAATTTAAACCATTCCAAAACAACCACCAATCAATCCCAATTCACAACCCAATCAAAACTCCATCCATCCTACATCATAACAGCCCCACAAACTCCATATTAACAATTTGTACTTATTCCCCGCATGAACTAAAAGCTTTACTTAGGTTCCTTAACTAATTATCAAGATTTACAACCCCAAAAATACCACAAAACCAACTAATCTCTACAAACTCAACCAAACTTTAAACAATCAAGCATCATACTTCACATATACTATATCAATCATATTCATTCCTAATTACTCAAAACTAAAGCTAGGGTTTGGAGTTTATACCTTCCTTGGAGAGTGGAGAATCAAGAGAATGGCTTGGAATCACCCTTAAAGTCTTTATCCAAGCTTAAACTAAACAAAACTTCAAGAACAAAAATTTTAGTTCTTGAAAAACACTATTCAACATCTTCTTTCATGATTTATAGAAAAAGATTGGCTTGGAATTAGAAGCTTAAACTTATAGGAAGTATGTAACTATCCATGGGGAAGCTTAGATAAATACCTTGCTAAATAGTAAGTGGTGGAGCTTGGATCTTCATTTTGCTAAGAAAGAAGCCGAGAGCTTCATGAAGAAATGGAGGGTTTTGTGTTTTGTTTGGTGAAAATGTAATGTTTGGCTTGGTTGGTTGATTATTGATTTGTTTTGTTTTTGGTTAATTACCTTAATAACCTTATCTTTGTGTGGTTATAAACCAACCACATCTCCTTCCTCCCTATGTCATGCTTATGTCATCATGTGATGTCATCCTCCCCTTTTTGTCCTGTTCGCATTGGTTGGATGACATCATCCCATCTAATTTCTTTGATTAGCTTCTAATTGTTTTCCTAATGACCGCTGATCTGTTATACGGTTCGCTTAACTTTCATTCTCGTTTCTCGTTTGAGGGATCATACCCGGGATCTTATTACTTAGGTTCCCTTAACCTTTCTCAATATATTATATTCCTTTTATGATCCTCTCTTATAATCCTTTAATTTAAATCCTTCTTATCTTGTTACCTTATACTCAATTCTTTTCGTATCTAGTGGATTTCCGGGAAAAATCAAAGTGTTCGGAATTGGATTCTGACGATCTTTACAAACACTTATATGCCATATAGCGTACTAATAAAATCTCAGAATATCCATAACAGAACCCCTACATAGTGTGGCATGAAAAGTTTTCCCATTCAGCAAAAACACTATTCATAAGGGTTTCAAAAATTTCCAAAAATTGGGGTTATTACAGTCTCCCCTCCTTAAAAGGATTCCGTCCCGGAATCAGATAGAAAATGAATAGGGATACTCTCTTAGCATTGCACTTTCTAACTCTCGAATAAATTTTCCCACATTGTGGTCCCACCACCAAACTCTGCCTAGTTTGATAATCCTTCTCCTAAGCACTTGTTCCTTTTCACTCTATAACCCTTCCTGGTTGTTCCATATAGGTTACGTCGGGTTGCATGTCTATGCGCTCATATGCCCCTATTTATCTGGCATCTGAATTACACTTCCTTAACATTGATACGTGAAACACGTTACGACCTGCTACATGTTCGGGGTTAGGGCTAGCTCATATGCTATCCTCCCAATACGTCTTAATATATCCAAGGGTCCAACAATTCATGGACTTAGCTTTCATTTCTTTCCGAACCTCATCCTTCCTTTCCAATGAAATACCTATAACAACACTAGGTCCCCTACTTCCTATTCCTTGTCCTTTCGTGTCAAATCAACATACTTTTTATGTCCATCTTGGGCTACTACCATCCGTCCTCTGATTAGATCTATTATATCCTTGGTCCTTTGGACCACTACTGGTCTGAGCATCTTGCGCTCTACAACTTCATCCTAACATAAGGGAGATCGACATTATCTTCCCTCAAGGATCTCATAAGGCGACATCTCGATAATGACATATGATCTATTGTCGTAAGAAACTCAATCCGTGTTAAGTGATCATTCCAATTTCTTTCAAGTCTATTGTACAGACTCTCATTATAACTTTTAGCATTAGAGCTTTTGCTTCTCAATACCCATTCTTTTCCAGTTCGTAATCGCTATCACCTTCCGTTCCTAATATTATACTGGTTATACCTTTGGCTCGTTAGCGTTCTATAACCTTTTAATAACCACATCACCCTTAGTATCATGAATGTGTTTCCATTCCGAATACCACCATAACTTTACTACTCCTTTTTCAGCTGTTTTTATTTTCCAAAATTTGATTAATCATATAGAAGTAAAGGAATTTGTTGAGAGATCACTATGATCATGAACACTTGTTATATCGCATAGTTAGTACAGAAGGTGGCCAGCCTTTAGTACTTGATAAGCAATTAAACAACATGTGGTATCCTACTAGGCTTCTATCACAAAGATAGATAGTCATTCGGCAATACCTCCCCTTCTGGAAGGGTTGTTCTTCTCAGCTTACATGAAATGAAAAGAAGAGAAAAGAACGAACTGAAGAGAATTGTATATATGTAAAAAATATTGCCATAAAATATCTGGCTTGGAATCTACCTCTGAACTATAGAGGTTTGTCATAGGAGAACAAAACATATATGTATTTATATCAACATCAAGTATTATAGCATCGTATTTCACATGCTTAAATATTTTTGCTATTCCGTCCATCATTCTATGGACCCATGCTCTTCCTCGAGCTTATACACAATCACCTTCAAAACTCCCTCGACATCGAAAATCGAATATGGAATCTCATTTTATACATCATCGTTACTAGAATTCTATGCTTGCATCGCAACCTTCCTCGTATAGTAATACGACTCTCTATTGATAAGAAGGAATAAATATTCAATAGGTAGATACTCTACTTAATTAGTCTATCAATGATAACTTATACACTACCACGACCCGATTAGTGGTAGTTAATCTCAACATCCATTCCAATACAACTCTCATGGTTGTAATCAGATCATTACTCGCAGAATCATTGCTGCCTTACTATGGTCCACCACTGACCTACTGTCATCATTCACTTTCCATGAAATCTTAATATCTAACCATACGGAGTCCATATATGTCGTATCTAATTCTTCTAAGGAGGTAACATGATCACCGTTCATGATTCATGAAGAACACTCCTGAACTTGACGTACTTACATGACATGAAGCAGATAAAATTGCAGAAGAGTTTCAGTCAAAGCAACGATAACAGGTGAATACCATTCTTAATCGTATGCCTTAAATAGAAGACTTAACTCAAGGTTCGTTTAGTCCTTTTTGAAATATGGTCCTGGATTATTCTCAAGATAGTATCTTCTGGGATAGATAGCCCGCTCATGGCGATTACATGAATTAAACCTTTACCAACTACTATTACGGTTGGGTATTGCACAGTCATCAGAAGGAATGTCAATCTTCCAAACCATAATACAATCTGCATAGCTTTAACCATCATCACCGTATTCCCTTGGCACAAGCGCCTATAATTATCCTCTTACCCTTAAAGTGTCGGCCACCTCTTTGGCCTTTCCTGATAGTAAAATATCCTTACAGTCAATGTCATTTTAACCACCTCCAAATAAATTTTCTACCTCATTTCAATCACTGTTTATGTGAAGATGTTTTCCTTAAAATCTGGTGAGTAAAAAAAAAATATCACCATTTTTCCATAAGTTATTGCCTCAGTCTTTAGAGGTTAATCACTGTCATGACTGACTCTCAATCATACTTAGAACATCTTTTATCTTAAGTCCTAATTGCCCTGAACAATTTCGACCATTACTGGTTCGATCCATACTTTCTCGTGGTTTAACACGTGCCTCACTTGGCATCACTATAATTACGTCATATTTCCTTTATCAACATTTCTATTCTTGAGAATTTTGAATTTTACCTTTCTCCTTGTAAAACTTCTAAGGTTATCCTTAAATCCTTCATCAGGTACACCCTAGGCACAGGGCATATCAAAATACCCTTTACTAATACTAGAACCATTATCTATATGTTTCTGAATTTTTTTTTCTTCACTGATACTTAAAGGTCGTTATTACCTTAATCTTTTCCAATTCATACTGTCAAAACTCATACTGTCCCTATTAAGGGTGAAATGCCAACCTTTATGCATTCCCCTAGGATTCATTTTAAGTTACCGATGTTCTATCCTTAATTCCGCCTTTAAAAAAATACATGCATCCTTCCATGGATAAATCAAGTCATATATCCCTGATAAGGGTGTCTTATTCAATCATTCCCACCTCGATAGTATATGCCTAGTTTCATAATAACATCTGTATTCAAAATGAGGTCAATCAATATGGCCTCCAAAAGATAACAACGGTTATCCGCTTTTCTTACCTAATTTGGTAACGATAACAAGGATGTTCTGGAAGATATTGGTCGTGTTCAACATGAACCTCTTCTTAATAATTCCTTATTTAATTTTGTTGTTTATCTCAACAGTCACCTCAATGTTAGGATATCTTTCATACACGGCGTCTCCCTTTCTGGGTATCAAGCCACCGGTCTTACACTTCACATTCTTGAAGGTCACTTCCTTCTACCAATTTTCCTAATTTCTTACTTCCTTGTCTCCTCAGTCTATCCGCGTCTCATTATTTATCCTTCGAATTACCTCAAGGTTTCCTCGAATCCTCCCAACTCACAGGGGATAAAATATATGTATCTCTTATTCCTTCAATCATCAACTTTAACTCATGGTGAATCACCCTCATCCTGACGATTACATACTTTTCTATTTCTATTGCTACGAGTCTTTAGGGTTTCCTCATACCCAACTCCCTTATCATTCCTCAAACTCTATTGCCGTCATATTCCTTTCCACTTCAATTTCTTTTTATTTTCCTTTCTCTTATCATTATTTCATGAACCATCACAACATAAGCATTGATTTCAAACATCCCGTCATTCTGGATTCGTGCCCTTAGAACGAATCTTGACAACTTTTACAACTTAGATTCACAATTCATCATACTCGTCTGCCTTTGTTCTGGCTCTAAAGCTTTTACACTATCTCCATAACCTTGGGAAGTACTTTCCTGAAAACAATTGACTGAACTTAAATCAGTTTATTATAATCTCTTGCTCCGTGCCTTCCTTGGCCTTTCACCAGTGGGTGGTCTCTCTCTTAGGAGGGTAAGTGACAAAAACACTCTTTTGTGATTCGTCAATCATTTAGAATCTCAAATGTTCCTCTATTTCCTTTAGCCAGGCTCTTGCCTCGGCTGGGTCAACTTGTTCCTTGGAACTCTGAGAGCTTAGCGACTTAAAGGCCCTGAAAGAATTTCTCACCGCATTGTTTCCTCAAGGTGGTGGTTGGGGATAATAGTCTAAGTCCTGTCTAGACAGGTCCATAAATTGCCGTATAGGAGTACCGTCTCGGGTCTCCTTTCCTTACTCGACTTTCTGTTTCCTTAGTATGAAATGTTTCATCCTTCTCCCACAATCAGGGTTATCTTATACGTTAAAATCCTTGTTTTCCACTTCATTATATTATGGGCTCCTTCTTTCTTAATGGCGTCCTCCCTGACTATCACATTCAGGGTTTGCCCTAACTCTTATTCCTCGAACTATGACTTTCATCTAAGATCTCATCTTTAAGCTCTTGAACTTTTGGAACCCAATTTCTGTAGGAACACCTCACTATTCCCTTATCATCTTTCTCGGTATTAATCTTTTATCTAATTGTTGGCTCTCTGCCTTCATTCATCACTTTTTCTCGCACAATATGTTCTTTTCCGATAATTCGGACTGTATTGCAATCTCAAACAGCTTTTCGGTACCGGCTCTGGTTACCTTCACTTCTATTTCCATTTTCTCAAAATCTCTTATAAACTCTCCCAAAGACATTATTATCTTGAGTCTCTCCTTTTTACTAAGGGCATCAGCCACCACATTGGCTTTCCCTGAATGATAAAGAATCTCCCAATCATAATTCTTGATTAGCTCTAACCACCTCATTTGGCGCATGTTGAGCTCTTTCTGCGTGAAAATATACTAGAGCACTTATGGCTTGTGTAAATCTCGCACTTTTCTCCATACAAGTAGTACCTCCAATCTTTAGGGCAAAACTATTGCCACGAGCCCAAGCTCATGGGTGGGGATATCGAATTTTATATTCCCTTAATTGTCTTGACGCGTACGCGATTACCTTGCTGTGCTGTATAAGAAGCACCCTAATTCCTTATGCGAAGCGTCACTACACTTCACAAAATCTCATTTTCCATCCGGCAACACCAACATAGGGAACGTCACCAACCTTTGCTTCGGTTCTTAAAAGTTGTTCTCGCATTTCTCTGTCCATTCGAACTTCTCAGTCTTACGAGTAAGTCGCGTTAAAAGGGCTACTATCTTTACAAACTTGAACGAACCTCCGGTAGTGACCGGCCAATCCTACCTCTGGTAGTTTCCCTAACCATGGTCATCAATTCCTCAATGGTCCTTTATTCATTCTTGTCAGGATCCTTCACGGGATCCTCCTCAGCAATAATCCCTTCTAGGACAACATCCTCAACCGTTACATCCTCAATATCAACATCATCCGGTCCTGCGTTAGGACGCTCTATCGGATCCATAATCTGATCTCCAATAAGTAATAAAACATCATCGCGTTGTTGCTCCTCAACCTCAGGGTTCGGTGTCCCGCTACCATATACGATAACGAACTACGCTTCTATCGCTACATTTATAAGGGTTCCCATAAGAGTTTTAACTGTTGGTACTACGTTAGGTAGCCCGACTATGAACTTGGCAAGAGTTCTTATTATCTTAGTGAACTTATTATCTTAACGTCACATCATCACTGAGGTTTATAACGCTTGGCTCTGATACCACTTCTGTAACACCCCCAAATCCGGGGTCGGGGATCCGGGTTGTCACGAGTTCCATTTCCCTTAATAACACCCAATCTTAATAATTAATCAACTACTCTGTACTGTGACCCCACAATAAATACACACACCACACGTTATAGTCTCAGAGATGAACATCCAAAAATAATCACAAGTCATTTTATTCCAAAATTATCTGCCAATACACCTTAAAAGGTTTTCTGAATAAATTTACATTTCTTTGCCATTATTATAATTCATAAATATACATGATCTGATACATCAAAAGTTGAAAGCCTAGCCTATTGGTAGTTCCTACCTCAGCTACAGCGATATCAACGCCTATAGGAAACTGCGGAACGTTTCCTATCCGCTCGCGAATTGGGAGCTTGGTCCGGTTCATCTTGTCTATCTGATGTTGTGTGATGAAAGAAGAAAGCAAGGGTGAGCAGCAAGCCCACCAAAATAATATGTATAATAATTTACAATATATGAGCATTCTCATAGTACTCATGAAAGTCTTGGTCAAAAGAAATGAACCAAGTTGATATCTTAATGCGATGAAGTCGCAAAATATTCAGTATATATATACATATATACTTTTCAAAATATTGGAAGTCCTCTTCCATGCATAATACACACAAAGTTCCAGTGTATAACTGTATAAAAATATCGTTGCAAGGTGACCTCATATATCTAACCTTGTCTCAACGTTTTTCTGAAAATCTTTGTCATGCATAAGATAATCATTTACTAGATATAAGTTTAAAAGATGAAGTTACAAGATACTCCAATATACTTATATCTTTTCCAAATACTACTTGAACTACCACCATTCAAGTTATAATTAGTTTCCAAAGTTCATCACATAGATGAGACTACAAGACCAGATTTGAATAGATTAAATCTTTAAAATATCATCAAAATAAAATGAAGTTACGAGATACTTCATTTGATGCAAACATCATTTTGAAAACTTGACCCTGCCAAAACTCAACAATCGCCCAACCTTAGCCTTTCTATCGAAGTGCTCTGGGTAGTGTTGCAGAGATATTCAATTGGATGATGAACTCATTACGGGAGTTTGCCGCGCCAGGAAGACCACTTACGATGATCAGTCGTAGTAGTGCAACCCCACCATTTTCTACATGTAGAGGAGAACCTGTCGGATTTATTTGTCAACCGAACACTGAACTCCTAAGGAATGGACCGCCTTAAGGAAACTTCCAGGCCATTTGGGCCAATATAATAAGGCTGGGCAGCGCCACTCGACCACTTACGTCACTCCTAGTTCAGATGAAATCTATGACTCTGAAACGTAAAGCTCGTTCCCCCTTTCTCCAAGTAGAAACTTGTTGATACGGCTCCACCAAGAAGTCATATCTAGTTGGAAAGGAAAACTCACCGATATTTCCCAGGCGATGCCTGTTAATGGATTAACTTGTTCCAAGAATTTTACTTCCCGAGTGTTGGGTAAGTAATCAATTCATTTAACAAAACAGCAACCTTGTTGCGAATATAAAACACACCACAGAGCCGGATCCCTCAGGTTTTGAGCGAGTATTTAAATCCCCTTCGAAAGGAGGATCTTAAATATAAAAATGAGTTTTGGGATCCGCTCTAACTTTTAAAAATCATTTTGAAGACTCGCAAAACATTTTTAAGAATGTTTGGAGTGATGCTGATTTAACAAAATAAATCAGTCCCAATATATTAGAAAATATCTAAATATTATTATTTAAATAATATTTCCATAAAGAATAATCTTTATAAAAATAATTGAAGTAGAAGTTTTAAAACTTATACTTGAAATGAATATTAAATAACCAAAGATATACCTATACGAAAGTACTATCTTTATTAGAATAATCAAAAGTGAGTTTGATTATCGACACCTTATTCTTTAATAAAATAAAGAATACATCTCAGCAAATAATCGGAGTCATAGATCCTCAAATGAATATTCAAATAATATTCAATAAATAAAATAAGCTGAGTCATAAGCCCTCGAATGAATATTCGAAATAATATTCATTAAATAATAAGCTGAGTCATAATACCTCGAATGAATATTATAAATAATATTCATTAAATAAAATAAAGGAGTCACACATCCTCAAATGAATATCCAAGTAATATTCAATAAATAATATAAAGGAGTCATAAGTCCTCGAATGAATATTCAAGATAATATTCATTAATAAAATAAAGTTATCGAATAAACCTTATTCGATTAATAGTCTTGAAAACTATAACCATATATATATAAATATATATATATAAAATCTACTCGGGATCCTCGACTCCCGGTTTTAGAAAATGTTTTCACCTTTGGGTCCCTATACTAAGGGTATATGCAAATTACCGCTATTCTCTAGCATAGGTATTATCAACTGAACCAACAGATATATATGGCAAGAATACGAAACAGGCATGCATATATATACCATATCAGCATGCTTCAATATATCGCAAAATTTGCTAATTAACCAACATGCATCTATCACAAGATAATGCATATACATATATACATCACAACAACAGTATAACGGGTAGAAAACTTGCCTGAGTGCTCCCGGATAGACTTAAGCTTAGAGTGGGTCCGATAACCTATGAACAACA
The DNA here is from genome assembly GCF_009905375.1 of Apium graveolens. Classification (NCBI taxonomy): domain Eukaryota; kingdom Viridiplantae; phylum Streptophyta; class Magnoliopsida; order Apiales; family Apiaceae; genus Apium; species Apium graveolens. Next base: position 21,798 of record NW_027420432.1, read on the forward strand.
ACATAAGTCGGAATTAAACCCCGGTCGCTTAAGAAACTAGACTTTAATCATTTAGAGTCCTAACGTCCGCTTTCGCGCTTAACGATTTACTTAAGTCACTCGAGTACCCTCGGCTCCACCATTTTTAATAATTTAACCATTACGAGTTTTAAGGCGATTCCTTCGCGAGTGTCTTACCAACTGCCTATTACACCTTACATAAATGTTTTATACTTCAATTAGTCCTTTAAGGTCTTTAACCTGTGTTTCAAAGTAAGGCGAGGGGTAAGGGTTCGTTCGCGAAACGTCGTTACTTAAAACGGCCGTTTCTCCTAAACCGTTCATCGGAATCAAACGAACCACATATCAAAACAAAGCTCATAACATGAACTATCTAAACATGGCAATGGTCAAAACCTAGCAGTGAGTTCAAGGGTTCTGATGTTAAGAACAAAAACAGTCTACGGTAAATCGGGCATTACGACGGCTATGTTTACGCGATTTCCCAAATTTAAACCATTCCAAAACAACCACCAATCAATCCCAATTCACAACCCAATCAAAAATCAATCCATCCTACATCATAACAGCCCCAACAACTCCACATTAACAATTTATACTTATTCCCCGCATGAACTAAAAGCTTTACTTAGGTTCCTTAACTAATTATCAAGATTTACAACCCCAAAAATACCACAAAACCAACTAATCTCTACAAACTCAAGCAAACTTTAAACAATCAAGCATCATGCTTCACATATACTATATCAATCATATTCATTCCTAATTACTCAAAACTAAATCTAGGGTTTGGAGTTTATACCTTCCTTGGAGAGTGGAGAATCAAGAGAATGGCTTGGAATCACCCTTAAAGTCTTTATCCAAGCTTAAACTAAACAAAACTTCAAGAACAAAAATTTTAGTTCTTGAAAAACACTATTCACCATCTTCTTTCATGATTTATAGAAAAAGATTGACTTGGAATTAGAAGCTTAAACTTATAGGAAGTATGTAACTATCCATGGGGAAGCTTAGATAAATACCTTGCTAAATAGTAAGTGGTGGAGCTTGGATCTTCATTTCGCTAAGAAAGAAGCCGAGAGCTTCATGAAGAAATGGAGGGTTTTGTGTTTTGTTTGGTGAAAATGTAATGTTTGGCTTGGTTGGTTGATTATTGATTTGTTTTGTTTTTGGTTAATTACCTTAATAACATTGTCTTTGTGTGGTTATAAACCAACCACATCTCCTTCCTCCCTATGTCATGCTTATGTCATCATGTGATGTCATCCTCCCCTTTTTGTCCTCTTCTCATTGGTTGGATGACATCATCCCCTCTAATTTCTTTGATTAGCTTCTAATTGTTTGCCTAATGACCGCTGATCTATTATACGGTTCGCTTAACTTTCGTTCTCATTTCTCGTTTGAGGGATCATACCCGGGATCTTATTACTTAGGTTCCCTTAACCTTTCTCAATATATTATATTCCTTTTATGATCCTCTCTTATAATCCTTTAATTTAAATCCTTCTTATCTTGTTACCTTATACTCAATTCTTTTCGTATCTAGTGGATTTCCGGGAAAAATCAAAGTGTTCGGAATTGGATTCTGACGATCTTTACATACACTTATATGCCATATAGCGTACTAATAAAATCTCAGAATATCCATAACAGAACCCCTACATAGTGTGGCATGAAAAGTTTTCCCATTCAGCAAAAACACTATTCATAAGGGTTTCAAAAATTTCCAAAAATTGGGGTTATTACACCCATGATAATGTCAAAGTCATGCATCTCCATTGGAAGCAAGTTAACCTTATAATTTCTATCTCCCACAGCTATCAAACACTCTCGATATACATCAGATATAACAACAGAATTCCCCATTGGGGTAGCAATATACATACAAGGATATAAAAATGAAGGTGAAATGCCAAGATGATGAACAAACGATAAAGACACAACATAATGGGCCTAACCAGTATCAAATAACACATAAGAATCGCGTCTACAACCAAGAAGTGTTCCTGAAACGGTACCTGAATTAATTGCTGCCTGATTTGTAGTCAATGCAAACACTCTGGCTGTAGGAATCTACTGACTACCACTACCATTACCACCACCAGTTCTTCCTCCACCAGTGTTGCGTGACACTGTACAATCCTTCTCCCTATGGGACATGCTTCCACATAAGAAATAAGCCCCGGTTTGTCTATAACAAGCTCTACCTGGATGATGTCCACCACATGTAGCACAAGGAGCCAAGTGTCCTGACCCACCTTCCTCGCGGGGTGCTCAATCACCGTCCTGATAGCATCAACACTGTACACAACAGTCCTCCCTCACTCCGTGAAGCTATTCTTCTCCGCCTTGGCGTTAGCATAGAACTCCCACACAACACTTATGGGCACAACAGCGGTCTCCTCACAAAAAGAAACCCAGCCCATCTCGAGAATCATCTCTAATAGCTTACCATCCTTTCCTGATGGAGGAAAACCTCGCTCCTTAGCAATAGGCTTTGAGAGAAGCCTCGTGTACTCCTCCTCAGCCTCAGTAGTAGAAAACCTGGGCCCCACACCACCCGTAGATGAAGAATTGGTGGTGCTGTTGCCAACTTGTGTTCTTTGTCTCTTGGGGGCCATTGGGATTGAATGAGAGAAAATAAAAGTTTAAGTATTTGAGAGAGATTTGTGTTTGAGAATTTGTGATGTGGTAGAGACGTTGTGTGTAAGTGTATGTATTTATAGGTGGGGAGGTTAGAATTTGATAAGGAATAAAAGTGGGAATTGATTATGGGAATCGTGGGAATAATGAGTTTGATTTGGAGAGATGAGATGTGGAAGAGTAAAAATCGGTTTGGAATTGATTTTTGATTAAAAATCTCGATTTTCTCTTAAAACAGCGCGGGCGCGCACTAGGACGGTGCGGGCACGCTCACTCTCTGGAAAATCGGCGCGGCCGAGCGCTAGATCAGCGCGGGCGCGCTCACCTTCTGGAAAAATAGCATAGCCGCGCGCTGGATCAGCGCTGCCGCGCACGGGATCAGCGCTGCCGCGCGCTGGATCAGCGCTATTGCGCGCTAGATCAGCGCTGGCGCGCTTGGTCACTAGAGTTGGCCCTGAATTTTCTTCTTTTTCTTCTTTTTTTTTATTTTTTCTCCTTTCTTCTTCCTTCCTCTACATACTAATGTACAACAATCTTGGGTTGCCTCCCTAGAAGAACTTCTTTTACGTCGCTAGCTCGACGTAGAGTCTCGAGATCAAATGGACAATATAACGACACTAACCACCTCGCAGTTTGCCGTGTCACCATAGTAATGCTCCAACCTCTGACCATTTATCTTGAATACTTGGGCCGGATCATTCTCAAAAATTTCCAACGCTCCATTTGGAAACATAGTTTTGACAATAAACGGTCCTGACCATCTTGACTTCAACTTTCCAGGAAAAAGACGGAGATGAGAGTTGAACAAAAGAACTTGTTGCCCCGACAGAAATGATTTGAGCACTAGACGTCGATCGTGCCACCTCTTGACTTTTTCCTTGTACATTTTGTTGTTCTCATAAGCATCCTCTTCTTTCCAGCCGCATCCAAATCCAGATTCAAGTTCTTCAAAGCCCAATATGCTTTATGCTCGAGATCCACAAGTAAATGACACCCTTTACCATAAACCAGCTGGAACAACGACATTCCCAAAGGAGTTTTGTAAGCTGTTCTATAAGCCTAAACAGCTTCATCAAGTTTCAAATACCAATCTTTCCTTGATGAACATACGACTTTCTCCAAAATGCACTTGATCTGTCTGTTAGATACCTCAGCTTGACCATTCATCTGAGGTTGATAAGCCGTAGCAATGGGATGATTCACATTATACCTTTTCATCATAGCAGTGAACTTGCGATTTCAAAAATGCGATCCCTCATCACTAATTATGACACTTGGAGTTCCAAACCTTGTGAATATCTGCTTATGAAGAAAATTAAGCACCACTTTTGCATCGTTCGTTGGCAACGCCTTAACTTCAACCCATTTCGACACATAATCAGCTGCCAACAAGATATACTGATTGTTATAAGATGAGACAAATGACCCCATAAAGTTAATTCCCCAAACATCAAAGACTTTAACCTTGAGAAGCACATTAAAATGAACTGATGAGCATCTTTAAATAATGTCGTCCAAAAGAAACCTGCTTGAAGAACACGAGTTGCTGTCTTTTCTCCTCCATAATGTCTTCCATAAGCCGTTGAGTGGTAATCTCGCAAGATCCCCCCCATGTTATTGTAAGGAATACATCTCCTGATGATTTGGTCAGCTCCTTGTCAAAAAAGAAACGGCTCATCCAACATATACCACTTTACTTCATGTAGAAACTTCTTTCTTTGAGCGTAAGATAAGTCGGGAGGCATGATATTACTCACAAGGTAGTTCACAATGTCTGCATACCACGGTTCTTCTTCCTGCACTCCAAACAACTGCTCGTCGGGAAAATACTCATTTATCAATATCTTATCCAATGAAGTAGCATTAGGATTTTCTAAACGTGAGAGATGATCAGCGACTTGATTTTCAGTTCCAATTCTGTCTTTGATCTCTAGTTCAAATTCTTGAAGCAAAAGAACCCATCTAATCAATCTAGGCTTCGGGTCCTTCTTTGAGACGAGATATCGAATTGCAGCGTGATCAGTGAAAACTGTCACCTTAGTCCCAAGTAAATAAGATCGAAATTTTTCAAAACCATAAACAATAGCCAAAAGCTCTTTCTCCGTAGTAGTATAATTCAGTTGGGCACCATTTAGGGTCATACTAGCATAGTAGACCACATGAAATATGTTGTTCTTCCTCTGCCCAAGAACTGCTCCAACTGCATAGTCACTTGCATCGCACATCATCTCAAAAGGTTCATTCCAATCAGGTGCAATTATGACCAGTGCCATGATTAAACTCTTCTTCAATATCTCGAAAGCTGTGAGGCACTCGTCATCAAACCTGAAAGGGACGTCTTTCTCTAGCAAACTACACAATGGCTTCGAAATCTTCGAGAAGTCTTTGACGAAATGCCTGTAGAACCCCGCATGACCAAGAAAACTGCGAATTCCCTTAATAGAAATAGGTGGATGAAGATTCTCAATCACCCCCACCTTGACCTTATCCACCTCAAGATCCTTACTAGAAACCTTGTGCCCAAAAATAATGCCTTGTCGCACTAGAAAGTGACATTTTTCCCAATTGAGAACCGGATTGCCCTCAACACACCTCTTGAGAACGTGTCCAAGATTTTACAAGCACTCATCAAATGAATCGCCAAAGGGTGAGAAGTCTTCCATGCACACATCCACATTCTGGCCAATCATGTCAGAAAAGATGGCTATCATACATCTCTGAAATATGGCTGACGCACCACACAGACCAAAAAAAACTTGTCTGAAGGCGAAAGTACCAAATGGACAAGTGAAGGTAGTTTTCTCCTGATCTTCTGGAGCGATACAAATTTGATTATAACCCGAATAACCATCCAGAAGACAATAATACTCATGACCAGCCAACCTGTCGAGCATCTGATCAATAAAAGGCAAAGGGAAGTGATCCTTCCCAGTGGCTTTGTTCAGCTTCCTATAGTCCATGCAAACTCTCCACCCCGTGACTGTTCTAGTAGGAATAAGCTCATTCTTCTCATTTACTACCACAGTAATTCCACCTTTCTTTGGCACATATTGAACCGGGCTTACCCATAAACTGTCAGAAATAGGGTAGATGATCCCTGCATCTAGCCACTCTACATTCTTCATGATCGGATTAAGTCTTCTTTGCCGCTCGACCGTAGGCTTGCTACCTTCCTCTAGCAGAATTTTATGCATGCAATAAGAAGGGCTGATTCCCTTAATATCTGCTATAGTCTAACCAATTACTGATTTGAACTCTCTCAGAATCCTCAAAAGCTTTTCCTCATCACTACCTGAAAGGTCAGATGCAATAATAACAGGCAGAGTAGATGCATCACCTGAAAACATATACCTTAAATGCTCAGGTAAAGGCGTAAGCTCAAGAGTGAGAGCTTCCTCAATAGATGGCTTGAGGTGTTTAGGAGCCTTGTTCAATTCCTCCATTCAAAGAGATTAAAAAGGCATATCAATCTCCCTCTTCCAGGGAGAAGCATTTAAATATTGCAATTGTTCTTCACCTTCGTCATCTTCACTATCTGAATTCCCCAACAAGGCTTTTTCTAAGGCATCAGATCTTAGTAATTGGTCAAGTTCCGATGTGACCACCGAATCAACCAACTCCACTTTTAAGCACTCCTCATTATCAGTAGGAAATTTCATAGCATTGAACATATTAAAAGTAACATCCTGATCCAACACTTACATTGTGAGCTCACCCTACTGCACATCTATCAAGGTTCAGCCAGTTGCCAAGAAAGGTCTTCCCAAGATTATGGGAATCTTCTTATCCTCCTCGAAATCAAGAATTACGAAATCAACAGGGAAGATGAGTTTATCAACCTTGACCAAGACATCCTCCACAATACCTCGCGGATATGTAATAGAACGGTCGGCTAAATGTAAGGTCATATAAGTCTGTTTGGGATTGGGTAAGCCCAACTGCTTGAAGATTGACAAAGGCATCAGATTGATGCTATCTCCCAAGTCACATAAGCATCTGTCAAAAGACACTTTTCCAATAGTACATGGAATAGTGAAGCTTCCTGGATCCTTAAGCTTCGGAGGTAACTTCTGTTACAGCACAGCACTGCATTCCTCTGTGAGAGCAACAGTCTCTAAGTCATCTAGCTTCACCTTTCGAGAGAGAATACCTTTCATAAACTTTGCATAACTAGGCATCTGATCAAGAGCCTCAGTGAAAGGTATGTTGATATGAAGTTTCTTGAACACCTCTAAAAACTTCTCAAATTGCTTGTCCAGCTTTTTCTTCTGAAGCTGCTTAAGAAAAAATGGTGGAGGATAGATCTGTTTCTCCCCTGTATTACCCTCAGGAGGAGTGTGCTCAACAGTAGTCTTCCTTGGTTCCACTTCTTCATCCTGCTGCTCTACTTCTTTCTCAGCCCCGACTTCTTTAGTCAACTCTTGAGTTTGTTTGGGATTCGCAACCTTTCTAGACCTTAAAGTGATTGCCTTTACCTGCTCCTTAGCTTCCCTCTTTCCTGGAACTTTGGTGTCACTAGGTAATGTACCAGGATGACGATTTAACAAGGCATTGGCAATTTGGCCAATTTGATTTTCCAAGGTCTTTATAGAAACAATTTGACTTTTGCACATAAGTTTCAACTCCTCTAATTTAGATTTTTCATTAGCTTGTTGCAGCTGGAGTTGTTGTCTTGGTGCATACTGCGGTTGCTGAAAACCAGGGGGGTTGTACTGCTTAGTTGGATACTGTTGATAAGGCTGTTGAACCGCATTCTGAGTGTTGCTCCAGATGAAATTAGGATGATTGCAGTTGTTGGGATGATAGGTGGCTGGCACTGGTTGTTGGGATTGCTGGAAGTTGCTCACGAATTGAGCTGATTCACTAGAAATTGCCCACTGATCAGTCTCATGGGCACCAGCACAAAGCTCACAGACACTAGTGATTTGATTAACTCCATAATTAGCCAAAGTGTCCACCTTCATCGTCAAAGCTTTAAGTTGGGCAGCGATAGCAGTTGCTGCGTCCAACTCCAGAATTCCTGAGAATTTTCTCCGAGTCAGCCTCTGGGAAGCATTCTGGTACTTATTAGCAGCCATCAGTTCAATATGTTCATAAGCTTCATCGTAGCTCTTAGCCCATAAGGCTCCTCCTGATGCTGCATCCAGCATGGGTCTAGAAGTAGTACCCAATCCATTGTAGAAACAATATTATCCAATCAGGCATGCCGTGGTGTGGGCACTTCCTTAGCATCTCTATATCGATCCCAAGCCTCACGAAGAGATTCTCCTGTTTGCTGAGCAAACTGGGTAAGAGCATTCCTGATTGTAGCAGTCTTCACCATGGGGAAGAATTTAGTGAGAAACTTTTGCGCAAGATCCTCCCAAGTGGTGATAGACCCTGATAGTAGAGAGTGTAACCAACACTTAGATTTGTCCCTCAGAGAAAATGGGAAGAGGCGTAGCTTGATAGCATCTTCAGTCACATCATTGAACTTGAAAGTGTCACATATCTCGATGAAATCCCTGATGTGCATGTTGGGGTCTTCAGTAGGAGAACCCCCAATCTGAACTGAGTTATGTATCATCTGAGTCGTACTTGACTTGATCTCAAGAGTGTTAGCCCTGATGGCTGGTCTGATGATGCTTGACTGAATGTCATTAATCTTAGGCCGAGAATAGTCCATCAAAGCCTTAGGATTTTCCGCTTGATCACCCATCTCTACTAAAGCTGGTTTTTCAACTTTCTCTTCTTCTTCTACCTTCTTTTCTTCCTCAAAAACTTCCTTACAAACTACCACAGCTTCTTCCTCGGCCTTATCCAGTGTTCTCTTACGAGTACGCGAACGCGTATACATACACCCTCGGTAGAGTACCTGAAATAAGACAAGGAAACATATAAGTAACAATGTCTGAGTCAATCAACTTTAACGACCACTGATGGAAAGCACATAAACTATAAATTAACACTGTAGTCCACGGCAGCGGCACCAAACATTTGTTAGTCGCTAAATACGCGCTAATAATATACGCAAGTAGTATATAATCTTTTCTAGTTCGTTCCCACAGAGACTGTATTGCTTAACTAATTAATTCATGCACTTAAGCAACAATGTATGGTTATTATTCAATACTAAGATGATAACAAATTGAGGTTGTTTATAACTAAGAATTAAACTAACAATTATAACTAAGAGAATAAGATTGATTAAATTAATATCTATGACAAACATGGGATTCTAACTTCATTAAATACTTCATTCAATATCCTTATTGTTCTCAACCTTAGCATGCAATGGTGATGATACTAATCAGACAACACAAAACTGATAAATACCAACTTTTGTTTCACGACTACCATACAACCAGACATCCACAAAAGAGATAGAAGCTGAATAGACACCAATTATATTGAGACCATATATGTCTATAGAATTTGACAACATAATGGTTTAAGTGCAAGTTATCTATCTTGATTACACAGGGCAAGTAAGATGGTTAAAATTACCTACAAATCATGCATAAAAATTACATGAACCTATGCTTGCATGGCAAGTTCTAAATCCTTAAATTCATTGTCGCTTCATTAAGAATTAACACACTATCTTACAAGTTCGTGACACTCATAAGATGAATACGCACAACCAATACTAGGATATCATACAATCACCACATAGTAAGGCATCGAAATAATTTAGCTATAGAGATCCATAAATAAATCCGTTAGAACCCCACAATAACGATTAGCCCATAATCGGACTCATCATCAACATGGGTTCCGATGAAAACATGGTGTAACAAACGTAGTCTTTATAATGAATAAATAAACCAAGTACAAAACAAGAGTAAGGTTCACAAATAAGAAAACTAGCATCCAAATACAACTTAAAACAAAGATTCACAAGTAAAACAAGATCTTCTTCGTCTTCGTTGAATCGTGCAAAAACAGTCTTCTTACGACTCTCCTTGATTCGATCCTGGCTTGTTTTCTTATTAAAAATGACCTAGAGTTATTTATATAGTAGCCCTAATCAGCATAGAACTCCAGAAAATCAGTCTTCTATTCAAAACAGGAATTCTGAAACCCGACACGGCACTAGCGCGTGCTTGATCAGCGAGGGCGCGCTGGGCTTCTGCCTAAACTGACTTCTTTTCTTTTTCTTGCAGATTCGAGCCGTTCTTCGTGAGCTTTTATTCCAACACCACCTTGACACCAAATTAGAACCAAAACAATGCTAATTCACCTGATTACCTAGATAATGCTTGAAATGCAAAAACACTCGAAAACACGTTAAAACACTTAACAACTTGAGTACAAATACATCAATTCAAAGTTTATTAGAGCATTATAAAGTGTCATAAATACCACTCAACATACCCCTAAACTTGAATCGATGCTTGTCCTTAAGCATAAACAGACTCAAAGAACAAGAAAAAAAATATGCATGGATGCAACTATATGAATGCATCGATCCCCATAGAGTAACTAAACCAATCGACAAGCAATACCTCAGGAAATGTAATTATTTGCATAAAGATCAGTCAAACCTCACAAATTAACTTACAAACTAGAGACGTGCGTGTGTGCAAATGCTTACAGATGTACTATCGCAACTAGATCAAGAATCATGACTCACTACTTACCAAGACAATGCAAGTTTATAAACAGAACTAGACTCAGAATAACTTACAACACTTCAATTCTTATATCAGAGTTTTATATGGATTCATGATTTTATTCACAATAAAATAAACAGATTTGCTTATTTGATCGTACAATGAGTGAGGTTCACAAAAGACTTATACAATAGTACCCATGTAGCGAGCGTTAGGTTAGCGGATCCCAGACTATAAAAGCCTTAGGTTATTAGGCACAAACTCCCCTAAGAACTTAATAACTCGAGTACTAAAGAGCCCACTCATGATCAATTATACATAACACTTATTCTCTTTTTTTCTTCTCTTTCATTTTTTTTCTCTTTTTTTCAACGAATTTTTGAATGAGTGCATTTCGCTCCATCTCATTCAACCCTAGACTACTCATAAAATATGAGCCGACTACTATCCATTTGACACCTAGCCACACAACTAGCAATGAAATCCAATTTCTCCAATTTTTTTAAATATCCTTGTCTTTTATTATTAAGAGAATATCCTAAATTTTAAATATAAACAAGCGATTACACCTCGACAAACAAACAAACCATGACCATGATCTAGCACTCTAGCAACCTATAAGACTTAGTGAAATACAAGTGTCTCTAGCATGCAAATCAACTTAATATGACTTAACATCTCTAAACACGACATCACTACACTAGCATCAACATCACAAATCAATCAAAAAAATTATCTAATGGATCATGTTGTAATGCAAATGCATGAAAACTATATGAACAAAATAAAATAAAACTATCAAAAATAAAATAATAAAAAAATACTACATGGCAAAATATACAAACTATATGAACTAAACTATCATGAACATGCAACTATATGTGACTCACACAATAACATATTTCTTCAACTACTAACCCCAAACTTAAAATATTCACTGTCCTCAGTGAAGGTAATAGTAAGAAATCAGGCATACCTACTGCGAATCAGAATCATCACCCTCAACGGGTGGAGTGTCAGGCGTGTCTGGAGGCGCATACACGGAATCCTCACCAAAAACTGGCCACTGGATGTCAACTCCGGTGGCTTTAAAAGTTGTCCCAAGTGCCTGGGTGAGATCGTGTGCAAACCGACTATGGATGTCGTGCATCACATCCATCCTCCTCGTAAGACGCCTATACTGTGTCGAACTCGAACCAGCTCCAACCTCTGCTGCCTGCTGCTGCTGCTGCTGCGATCCAGACGGTTCAGCCTCCTCTCCTAACTGAGCTCTCCAAGCTGCTCGACGGGCATGCTGAGAACCCCCCGCCGTAGCTGCCTCCATAGGCTTACCACCTAGCAGATAATCATACGAGTACCCAAGACCCTTAGGATTGGGCTTCCCTCCATACCACTCCTGCATGCTCAACATTGTAGAACTGTCAATAGGAGCGCTGGGAAACTGAAGCTGCTCATGTGCGGGCCAATGAACACCAACTGCCACACACAACTTCGTCACTACGGACGCATACAAAATAACACCTGTAGTACCTCCTCTCAAAAATCTCAGAATCCCGTAATATATAACCATCTCCAAATCAATATAATCACCCTGCATCCCTCACAGCAGACTAGCACGCTCCATAGTAAACTCATGCACATGCAAAGATGGCATAAATGTTAGCACAAATAAGTGAGTTCCAAGCCCGTGCAAACCTGTTCATGCACGAAGCAGGGAATGTGGAGTAATCAGTAGTGCCACTTTTGAACTTCCAATGAGTCTCAGGCACGTAGAGAGTAGCAACAATGAGATCCAAATCAAAGTCCTTCGGAGTCTTATCGTTCCAAGTGTCCTGACCCACCTTCCTCGCGGGCGGCTCAATCACCGTCCTGATAGCATCAGCACTGTACTCAACAGTCCTCCCCCTCACTCAATGAAGCCCTTCTTCTCTGCCTTGGCGTTAGCATAGAACTCCCGCATAACACTCATGAGCATAGCAGCGGGCGCCTCACAAAAAGAAACCCAGCCCATCTCGAGAATCATCTCTAACAGCTTAGCATCCTTTCCCGATGGCAGAAAACCTCGCTCCTTAGGAATAGGCTTTGAGAGAAGCCTCGTGTACTCCTCCTCAGCCTCAGTAGTAGAAAACCTGGGCCTCACACCACCCGCATATGAAGAATTGGTAGTGCTGCTGCCAACTTGTGTTCTTTGTCTCTTGGGTGCCATTGGGATTGAATGAAAAAAAATAAAAGTTTAAGTGTTTGAGAGAGATTTGTGTTTGAGAATTTGTGATGTGGTGGATAAGTTGTGTTAAGTGTATATATTTATAGGTGGGGAGGTTAAAATTTGATAAGGAATAGAAGTTGGAATTGATTATGGGAATCGTGGGAATAATGGGTTTGATTTGGAGAGGGAATTATGGGATGTGGAAGAGTAAAAATCGGTTTGGAATTGATTTTTGATTAAAAATCCTGATTTTCTCTTAAAACTGCTGTTTTATTTTTTTTCGAACAGGGACCCGTCGCGGGTGCCTGCTAGGACGGCGCGGGTGCGCTCACTCTCTGGAAAATCGGCACGAGCGTGGCCCGCGCTGGATCAGCGAGGCCGCACTTGGTCACTGGAGTTGGCCCTGAATTTTCTTCTTTTTCTGATTTTTTTTGTGTTTTTATCCTTTTTTCTTGCATCCTCTACCTCCTCATGTACAACAAAATTGGGTTGCCTCCCAAGAAGCGCTTCTTTTACGTCGCTAGCTCGACGTAGAATCTCGAGATCAAATGGACAATAGAACGACACTAACCACCTCGCGGTTTGCCGTGTCACCATAGTAATGCTTCAACCTCTGACCATTTACCTTGAATGCTTGGGCCGGATCATTCTAAAAAATTTCCACCGCTCAATGTGGAAACATTGTTTAGACAATAAACGTCCCTGACCATTTTGACTTCTACTTTCTAGGAAAAAGACGGAGACGAGAGTTGAACAAAAGAAATTATTTCCCCGACACATATGATTTAAGCACTAGACCTCGATCGTGCCACCTCTTGACTTTCTCCTTGTACATTTTGTTGTTCTCATAAGCTTGAAGTCGAAACTCGTCGAGTTCATTCAATTGAAGCATCCTCTTCTTTCCAGCCGCATCCAAATCCAGATTCAACTTCTTCAAAGCCCAGTATGCTTTATGCTCGAGAACCACAAGTAAATGACACCCTTTACCATAAACCAACTGGAACGACGACATTCCCAAAGGAGTTTTGTAAGCTGTTCAATAAGCCCATACAGCTTCATAAAGCTTCAAAGACCAATATTTCCTTGATGGACATACAAGTTTTTCCAAAATACGCTTGATCTCTCTGTTAGATACCCCAGCTTGACCATTCGTATGAGGATGATAAGCTGTAGCAATGCGATGATTCACATTATACCTTTTCATCATAGCAGTGAACTTGCGATTGCAAAAATGCGACCCCTCATCACTGGTTATGACTCTTGGAGTTCCAAACCTTGTGAATATCTGCTTATGAAGAAAATTAAGCACCACTTTCGCATCGTTCTTTGACAACATCTTAACTTCAAACCATTTCGACACGTAATCGACCGCCAACAAGATATACTGATTGTTACAAGATGAGACAAATGGCCCCATGAAATCAATTCCCCAAACATCGAAGACTTCAACCTCGAGAAGCACATTAAGAGGCATCTCATCCCTTTTAGACATATTACCCACCCGTTGATATCGATCATATTTCAAAACGAACTGATGAGCATGTTTAAATAATGTCGGCCAAAGGAAACCTGCTTGAAGAACATGAGCTGCTGTCTTTTCTCTTCCATAATGTCCTCCATAAGCTGTTAAGTGGAAATCTCGCAAGATCCCCCCCGTTTCGCTGTAGGGAATACATCTCCTGATGATTTGGTCAGCTCCTTGTCAAAAAATAAATGGCTCATCCCACACATACCACTTTACTTCATGTAGAAACTTCTTCCTTTGAACGTAAGATAAGTCAGGAAGCATGATATTACTCACAAGGTAGTTCATAATGTCTGCAAATCACGGTTCTTCTTCTTGCACTCCAAATAGCTGCTCGTCGGGAAAAGACTCATTTATCAATGTCTTCTCCAATGAAGTAGCATTAGGATTTTCTAAACGCGAGAGATGATCAACGACTTGATTTTCAGTTCCTTCTATGTCCTTGATCTCTAGTTCAAGTTCTTGAAGCAAAATAACCCATCTAATCAATCTAGGCTTTGAGTCCTTCTTTGAGATGAGATATCGAATTACAGCGTGATCAGTGAAAACTGTCACCTTAGCCCCAAGTAAATAAGATCGAAATTTCTCAAAACCATAGACAATAGCTAAAAGCTCTTTTCTCCGTAGTAGTATAATTCAGTTGGGCACTATTTAGGGTCTTACTAGCATAGTAAACCACATGAAATATGTTGTTCTTCCTCTGCCCAAGAACTGCTCCAACTGCATAGTCACTTGCATCGCACATCATCTCTAAAGGTTCATTCCAATCAGGTGCACTTATGACTGATGTCGTGATTAAACTCTTCTTCAATGTCTCGAAAGGTGCGAGGCACTTGTCATCAAACCTGAAAGGGACGTCTTTCTCTAGAAAACTGCACAATGGCTTCGAAATCTTAGAGAAGTCTTTGATAAAACGCCTGTAGAACCTCGTATGACCAAGAAAAACTACGAATTCCCTTAACAGAAATAGGTGGAGGAAGATTCTCAATGACCCCACCTTGGCCTTATCCACCTCAAGACCCTTACTAGAAACCTTGTGCCCAAGAATAATGCCATGTCGCATCATAAAGTGACATTTATCCCAATTGAGAACCAGATTTGTCTCAACACACCACTTGAGAACGTGTCCAAGATTTTGCAAGCACTCATCAAATGAATCGCCAAAGACTGAGAAGTCGTCCATGAACACTTCCACATTCTGGCCAATCATGTCATAAAAGATGACCATCATACATCTCTGAAATGTGGCTGGCGCATCACACAGACCAAAAGAAACTCGTCTGAAGGCGAAAGTACCAAATGGACAAGTGAATGTAGTTTTCTCCTGATCTTCTGGAGCGATACAAATTTGATTAAAACCTGAATAACCATCCAGAAGACAACAATACTCATGACTAGCCAACCTATCGAGCATCTGATCAATAAAAGGCAAAGGGAAGTGATCCTTTCTAGTGGCTTTGTTCAGCTTTCTATAGTCCATGCAAACTCTCTATCCTGTGACTATTCGAGTAGGAATAAGCTCATTCTTCTCATTTGCTACCACAGTAATTCCACCTTTCTTTGGCACACATTGAAACAGGGTTACCCATATACTGTCAAAAATAGGGTAGATGATCCCTGTATCTAGCCACTTAAGAATTTCTTCTTCACTACCTCTTGCATGATCGGATTAAGTCTTCTTTGCTGCTCGACCATAGGCTTGCTACCTTCCTCTAGCAGAATTTTATGCATGCAATAAGAAGGGCTGATTCCCTTGATAACTACTATAGTCCAGCCAATTGCCAATTTGAACTCTCTCAGAATCTTCAAAAGCTTTTTCTCATCACTACCTGAAAGGTCATCATATGAGGATGATTAGCTGTAGCAATGCGATGATTCATATTATACCTTTTCATCATAGCAGTGAACTTGTGATTGCAAAAATGCGACCCCTCATCACTTGTTATGACTCTTAAAGTTCCAAACCTTGTGAATATCTGCTTATGAAGAAAATTAAGCACCACTTTCGCATCATTCTTTGACAACACCTTAACTTCAACCCATTTCGACATGTAATCAACCGCCAACAAGATATACTGATTGTTACAAGTTGAGACAAATAGCCCCATGAAGTCAATTCCCCAAACATTGAAGACTTCAACCTCGAGAAGCACATTAAGAGGCATCTCATCCCTTTTAGACATATTACCCACCCGTTGACATCGATCACATTTCAAAACAAACTGATGAGCATCTTTAAATAATGTCGGCCAAAGGAAACCTGCTTGAAGAACAAGAGCTGCTGCCTTTTCTCCTGCATAATGTCCTCTATAAGCTGTTAAGTGGCAATCTCGCAAGATCCCCCCGTTTCGATGTAGGGAATACATCTCCTGATGGTTTGGTCAGCTCTTTGTCAAAAAATAAATGGCTCATCCCACACATACCACTTTACTTCATGTAGAAATTTCTTCCTTTGAGCGTAAGATAAGTCAGGAGGCATGATATTACTCACAAGGTAGTTCACAATGTCTGCAAACCACGGTTCTTCTTCTTGCACTCCAAACAACTGCTCGTCGGGAAAAGACTCATTTATCAATATCTTCTCCAATGAAGTAGCATTAGGATTTTCTAAACGCGAGATATGATCAGTGACTTGATTTTCAGTTCCTTCTTTGTCCTTGATCTCTAGTTCAAGTTCTTGAAGCAAAAGAAACCCATCTAATCAATCTAGGCTTCAAGTCCTTCTTTGAGACGAGATATCGAATTACAGCGTGATCAGTGAAAACTGTCACCTTAGTCCTAAGTAAATAAGATCGAAATTTCTCAAACCATAGACAATAGCCAAAAGCTCTTTCTCCGTAGTAGTATAATTCAGTTGGGCACCATTTAGGGTCTTACTAGCATAGTAGACCTCATGAAATATGTTGTTCTTTCCTCTGTCCAAGAACTGCTCCAACTGCATAGTCACTTGCAGCGCACATCATCTCAAAAGGTTTATTCCAATCAAGTGCAGTTATGACTGGTGCCATGATTAAACTCTTCTTCAATATCTCGAAAGCTGCGAGGCACTCGTCATCAAACCTGAAAGGGACGTCTTTCTCTAAAAACCTGCACAATGGCTTGGAAATCTTAGATAAGTCTTTGATGAAACGCTTGTAGAACCTCGCATGACCAAGAAAGCTACGAATTCCCTTAACAGAAATAGGTGGAGGAAGATTCTCAATGACCCATGTTGGCCTTATCCACCTCAAGACCCTTACTAGAAACCTTGTGCCTAAGAATAATGCCCTGTCGCACCATAAAGTGACATTTGTCCCAATTGAGAACCAGATTGGTCTCAACACACCTCTTGAGAACGTGTCCAAGATTTTGCAAGCACTCATCAAATGAATCGCCAAAGACTGAGAAGTCGTTCATGAACACTTTCACATTCACTTCTTAATGAATCGAATCCTTATAAGTTTAATTGATTATAGTTAAATTTTATTTATATATATTAATAATTTATAAATGTATAAGTTTAGTAGTTAGGATCTGGTTTTTATGGACGAGTGAAAATCCACATCCACTTCTTAATGAATCGAATCCTTATAAGATTGGATAGGGAAGACAGGAGCAGAGCTGTTTTTGGAAGAAGGGGAGTTGAATACTACAAGTTTAACTGATCTTATGTCGTTAATTTACTAATCACGCTATTAAACTAAATATTTATGATGATAATTCCTTGGTGCACATCTCGTTGATCAGCTTTAATCTTCCTATATGTACCTATGCAAATAAAGTGACAGTATCGTTTTTCAGAGAACAATTTGCATTTACATTATATTCAATAACATTATCATATACCTTTGCCAAGAAACTAGCAATGTTTCTACAACAGGTTGTGCCCAAAGAAGTTAAGAAATACTATGATTCTACTCAAATTTTGATGGCAATCCTCCGCATGTTAAACACTCATTTTCGATTTTACGATGATAAAACCGTGCATAGACAAGCTTTGAAAGATAAAAAGAAAGGAGGATTGCTTTTGCTATTATGAAAGAACGTGGAACATAGATTGAATTTTTGTCAATCAAGTACCAAACACCAAGTATTATGCGGGAGTGCTAGTGTGAGGACTGGTGAGGAATAACTTTGAGAAAAAAGTGGAGGACAACAAGAACCTCCCTCCCTCCCTCCCTTTCTACGACCCTATCTAAAATGCATTCGGCTTATTTTTCGGATAAAATTGGAACAAGAATCATATATCTCCTGTTCCTAAAAATGCAATAGCAAATAGTTATATAAAATATGAATAATATTTATTTATTTATATTATTAACAGGTCCGGTTTTAATCAATTTAGTTAGAATATTTTATCGAAATTGAAACATTTACATTGAAATATTTTTAATTTTTTAATTTCACTTCAAAATCATTTTTATTTGAATGGAGTTTTCATGTTTTAGTACTGGTGTCAATTCATTTTTTATTTTGTTGAACGATGATTTGTACTTAAACCTGATAATTTGTTCATTTTATATTCTTTCACGTCTTCTTGTACTTTCGTGTTTAGTTTAAATGAATACTAAATCCATGACTACTTAAGAATTCGTTCGTGTACATGTACCTGCATGTCGTGTAATTTTGTGTCATATTTTATATAATTTTGACCAAAACATTATATAATATTATAAATTTCGATTAAATTTTTAGTCTAATCCCATCCAGACAATTTGGCTAACATAGAAAAATGGCAGCATTCCGTTCCCGAGAGACCTTAATTGAGTCCGTAAAAATAAAACCTGTTCAACAAAGTACTTCTCCAGTTACTCAATATATTGTTTTTAACCTTGAAATAAAACAAAATCACTGCGTTCCAATTTTAGTAAAATAATGAATGATATTCCATTAGTAATGAAAAAGGGTGGAGGGGATCCTTATATGTGTTAATGTTGTTCAGGTCGATTAAAGGGTGCAAAAAATAGTTAGAACTAAATATGAAAAGTATGAAAAAATATCTCGTAATGTATTTAACGATAAAATCGATTATGCTCCTGCAGAAGTGTCTACTTGTTACCAAAATCTCATTTGTCAAAGTATGGATTTCATTTTCTTAAAAAAGGTCGCCCTACTCGAAATGAACAAAATATTATATATATTTAGCCGTGTAATTCGAGGGAAGCAATGAAGAAGCTTTGGAAGGTGGTTGGTCCAGGGTTTGCGGACTAGTGTAAGTTCTGTTATGTAAAGTTGTTTATATTATATTATATTATATTATATTATATTATATTATATTATATTATATTATATTATATTATATTATGTTATTTTATAGTTGGGACTAGTGTACTTCTTTTCAAAGTTATACTAGTGGGTTTGGTATTGAATTGAGAATTATTTTAAAAGAAAGTGAAAAAATGTATTTATTGAATTTGGAATTCTTGTTTCTAGAACTGTAATCTTAAAAGATCTTGGATTAGTTTGGGGTCATAGATGTTAAATATCTTCTGCTGACATTTGTTTATTGATTAAATAATTTATCTTGGATTGAGGTTTCATCGTGATGACCAAATCCTCTGACCCCGTATATGGATTTCATGTACTAAAAAAGGTCGCCCTATTCGAAATGAACAAAATATATATATATATATACATATACATATATATCGTAAATGAGGATATAGTAGAGGTTGCAAACAAGACGGTATACAACTTGGTTTTGGAAGATATGGTACTAAAACTTGTAGAGACGGTCGTCTTTCAGATCGAGCCATTGAAGTAGCGCCTCAAGTTATAATCGAACAACTCCAGCAAATAATTTAAAAAAATATGGAGACATGGGTAAGAGTTCTCGCATATCTTTTTAGTACTAGCAGAATGGGAAGCGAAAAGGAAATTCTATGAGTTACCTTACTCGTATGTGCACGTGACACATTTTACTTGAAATATGTGTGGTGAGTTTGTCAAATGCACGACAAGCCCTCGTTCGCTTCCATATTTAGGTTCCTCCAGTTTAAAAATTTTAATCTCGTTCCATCTGGCTGGCTGTTTGGCTAACATAGAAAAAGGGTAAGATTTTATTCCCGAGGGATCTTAATTGAGTCAGTAAAGATAAAATATGTTTAGAAAAATACTTCTCATGTAACTAAAGACATATGTTTAAACCGAGAAACAAAATAAGATCATTGCATTTTTAGTAAAATAAAATAGTAAGGATAATCCATTAGTAATGAAAAGGGGTGGGAGAGTTATATGTATATATGTTGATTAGATCGATTAAAGGGCTGCGAAAATGGCTAGAATTGAATGCCAAAAGTATAAAAAAATATCGCGTACTGTATTTAATCAGAAAATCGATTATACTTTTGTGGAAGTATCTACTCATTACAAGATCTCGAGTGTTAATGTGTGAATTTTATACAGTACAAAAAAGTCATGCTATATCCGAAACGAACAAAATATAATATATATAGTAAAGGTAGATATAGTGGGGGTTGGTAGATGTTAATATCCTATTTAAATTTGTAATCTGAGTTTGTCAAATGCACGACAAAACCCCGTTCCCTTCGAGATCCAGTTCCTTGAGTCGTAAGTCAAAGTTCATCTTTCAAATCTAATTTATAGATTAATCAATTGCTTCTTCTTTTTTATTAATATTTCAAAAAAAAGTTGGTAATTTTTCTTTCCCAATATAACTTGTTTTGATATGAAAACAAGATTATAAGTTACGCGTTCATCCAACTCTCTTTTTTGATAACTTTTCAATAGTAATTGACATTTTAAGCTTAAAGAATATTTAGACATATGCAGCTGACCATTTTCAAAAAACAATATCCATTAAAACCTCAGAATAAACTTCAGATCAAACTGTTTGTCAAATTTAAGTTACAACTTTAACCAATAGATAGAAAAATGAACTTTCTTTTCCGGCAAAGCCACACAGCATCAATCAAAATGGAGACTCAGAACTGTCTAGCAAGACACAAGCTCAGATTACGCAGCAAAGTTGCTCAGACCAAAATAACCATTACCATATCCGTAACCAGGGACATGAGAAGCAGGATCAATCTGATTAGGCTTAGCTTCAAACTGATTAAAGGCCCTGTGTCCATTAAAACCAAAAGGTGGCAAATTAGAATTTGCATTCTCAATCAAGATGCTATTAGCTTGATTGTTCACATTTTTCTTCAACGCTTCCATGCAGTCCTTCAATTGTTGAAGCTCATCAAATCCCATCTTTTCGACTGGAGATTCCCACCAAAACTGGCTCTGGCTAGCTTGCCTCATGTCATCAAGTGCCTCTCCTCTCTTCCTCTCACCCTCTAGTTCATTGAAAATCTGTGTGAGATGGAAGTTCAGCTCGCAAACAGTCATACTACGATGAGCTTCAACGAGATGGAGAGTGCTTGAGTTTGAAGGTGGAGGATTGCGACTAAAAAACCTATCAATTATACCTTCAACATTAGGATGTCCAAAGGAGAACACTTTTCCAGCTGGAGAAAAGACTATAATGGCAATCTCAACTCCACAAAGTGTACAGAGCTCACTTGCCTTCTTAAAAAGGCCTGATCGACGCTTTGAGAAGGTAACTTGCAGGTGATTCTTACGCTCTATTTTCGCAATCTTGATCTTTTGGCGGCCAATGCTGAACTTTTTGGCCATCTCTAAACAAGCTATCAAGAACAGAAACCAAAAGAAAAGCAAATGGAGCAATGTTTATGTATGTTGAAGCTCTGATTGTAGAGTAAAATCATTTGGTATTTATAAGAGGCTTGGCATTAACACTGAAAGCTGGCAAAATTATAATCTCCTAATCTGTGTTAAGGGAATCAAACATATTGTTCCTGTGACAATATCAATGATTGGGGAGTTACAAAAATCTTATTCTTAATGTATGGATATTACTAATATTCATGTTATTGCATATTTTTAAATCAAATTAAGCCAATAAATTTTGTTATTAAATACTTATTGTAGCGAATTTGTTATTCGGCTGGTGTAGCCACCATTCTCATTTTACTTAATCTAGTGAAAATTACCTTAAAATTCACATGAAAATTAATTTGACAATATCTACGTATAAGTTATTTAGCGGTGTCCGTTTTGACTAAATTTTTTTCTCTAAATTACGTGTCGAAATTCGCTATTGTAATTTCTTTTTAAATATATTTTTCTTACCGGAAAGCATGATTTGCAAAATTTTTTTAAGATATTACGATCCGTAAGACGTCAACGTATCAAATAATGGGTATAATCTATTTTTCATTTAAAATAGAATTATTACCATACAATAATATTGGCTAAAATAGGATGGAAATTTTGGTGCAATTTTAGTAAAATATGATAAAATTTCATTCCATTTCCGTCGAATTGAAGCTTAAGTGCCTTTTTAGGAGATATACAATGCGAACCAGACTAAGTTATCCTTGTGCTGGTGTTCAAACGTGGATTGGATTTGATTAAATTCATATTCATATTCATTTAAATTTATTGGATTGGATTGAGATCGGATCAATTTCAGATTTTTAATAGCGTAATTCATAAACAAATTCATTAGATCTTCGATTATCGGATCGGACCACTGGATCCATTTAAATTTTTTGAGATGAATAATTTTAATTAACATGGTTCAATAATAAAAAAAACTAAAGCACAAGAAACTATTTTAAGTTAGAGGTGTTGTGAAAATAATTTTTTTTTGAAAATATGTGAACTAGTTCAGTTTAAATAATTATAAAATAAATACATAAAAGTAAAACATTGTAATTTCACAAATATATGAATTAATTACATATGTCAATTTCAAAAATTAAAATAAAAAATGTTGTGAATTGTGAATAACTAAAATATTATGTATAAAAATATTGTGACATACATGATTCACTCATTTGAATATGATAACATGTGGTGTGTACAAGAAATTTTAATGTGATGAAATAATAGTTAATGTGAAAATACAATAAAATAACCTTATAAAATTAGAATACCAATACGTATAAATTAATTTATTACTTGATTATAGTTAAATTATTTATATATATAAATAATTTATAAATGTATAAGTTTAGTAGTTCGGATGTGGTTTTTATCGACGAGTGAAAATCCATATCCACTTCTTAATGAATCGAATCCTTGTAAGATTGGAGGGGAATAGAGCTGCAAATGAACAGAGCCGTTCGTGAACAAAAATCGGGATCGGTTCGCTTAAGTGAACTTGGCTAGACTCGTTTTCTTAAACGAGCCGATCGCGAAGAAAAAATAAGCTCAGATAATTAAACGAGCCGAGCCGAGTTTTTTAATATTCGGCTCGGACTCGGCTCGTTTAGCTCGGACTCGGCTCGAACTCGGTAACTCGGCTTAGATAAATTTTTTAAATATAACATATACTCCCTCCGTCCTTTTCAATTGTTTACATTTTTTAGAGAGTGTCCGACACGCATTTTAAGGTGCATATAAAGTATATTTCTGTAATTTTTTTTTATAATTTTATTTTTCTGAATAAAAATTAAAACATTCAACTTTTATTCAAAAAAAAATTGTAAGAATAAGTTACATAACTATACTTTTTATGCACCTTAAAATGCGTGCCAGACACTTCCCCAGAAATGTAAACAATTTGAAGGGACTGAGGGAGTAATAAATATTTACTAATCACTTTTATAAAGATTTTAAATTTTTTTAATTAAAATTTAATACTAATTTTAATGTATAATAATTAATTTAATAAAAATTAATATATATTTTAACAATAAATAATTTAATTAATTTCAGACATAACACTAGAGCTTGATTACTTTAACAAACAATTTCTAATTAACTTAACACTAAATATCACCTCACACTTTTATTAGAGGTGTCTATGATAAAATCGACCAAAATTACAATTTCAATAAATTAAAATAGTGAGTTCTTAAATAAATTATAATATTTTTAAGAAAAACATAAGATAATTTTTAATAATTTTATTTCTCAAACCACTTAAATGGGCTTACTTCCTTATTTTATTTTATATCTCGTTTCTAATCTAAAACAATTTAACTGAAATATAAAAAATTACTAAATCTTTGACAATCGACATCGACAATTTAAAAGTATTGTATAATTTCTAAAGTTATGAATGTCTCATTAATTTAAAATAAAAATAATTTTGTTCTTAAAACTCGACTAGTGAAAAAAATTGATAAGTGTAGAGTGTAAGTGTGAGTATATAATTGTAAGATGAAATTAGTATTTGATCTCCATAAAACTTATAAAGTTATAAATTATACCTTAAGCTTGGTCGATTAAAAAATATATGCGAACTATTAGTGAACAACTCGACTCGGCTCGAGTTCGGCTCGGCTCGGTTATTCGTGAGCAAACTCGTGTCCGGCTCGGCTCCTTTATAAACGAGCCGATCGTAAATATTTTTTTTCGGCTGGGTTTTTAAACTCAGCTTGGCTCGGTTCATTTTAAAAAAAATTATGCTCGGCTCGACTCGGACAGAACTCGGCTCGGTTCTGTTCGTTTGCAACTCTAGATGGGAAGGTGGGAGCAGACCTGTTTTTTGGAAGAACGGGAGTTGATTACTACCAGTTTGTAACACCCCTTCTTAAAATTAGAAGGAGGTATTACCTATCATAAACCTGCAAACAGAGCACTAATATATTTCTAAACAATAAATAAACAGTATAAAATCTCCAAAAATAATATTAAATCTACAAACTGTCTAAACCAAAAATATGAATGTTGAAATCTCTAAATAAATAATTAAGTCCGATATTGATAAAGTCAAAAATTCTAATCAATAAATGGGGTTGCTCTCCATAGCACAGTCCAAGATTTCCCTTATGCACCTACCGGAAAAAAATACGGCATGAGCCAAACGTCCAGTACAGATTTGGAATACAATTTATAAAACAGAAAATCAGAAATAAATATTTCACAGCTTATAATAAAACAATAATTTTGGGTTATGATATTTCATACCGAAATCAGAACGGATACAAATACACACATCATAAGGTACCTAATATATACAACAGAATGGATAACGTGTACGACATATACAACGTCACCATAAATCAAATCACAAATCAAATTCTGGGTGCAGCCACGTATCCTGAACAAATATCAAAATGGCCAAACGCTCCTCCCAAGAGCTAACAGAAGGATATGCCATGACCAATCACAGTGTCACGGAAGTGTCATGTCACTGGTACCGCAATGACATGGCTGTAGTACTCCTGTTAACTCGGTATACCCTAAATCACACTAAGGGTTCAAAATGAAAAATTCTCGCAAAATTTAAAAATCACATGAGAAAAATGATACAAATTTCCAAAGCAGTGTGAGTGTCATAAATAATTTTTGAAAACCGCATACACCGATATCTAAATTTTCAAAATCAAATTTTAAAATAATTTTCGGAAATTAAAACGGTCAAAGCAAATATTAACGGAATGAACAGAAAGTAGAACATAATGAATCAAATAATATAATGGACAAGAGGAGTAACGGTGAATAAAAAGGGACATAATCCATACCTCGAATATCGCAACTAAAGTAATATCAAAATCTGCAAATGATGTGCTAAATCCCCGACCCGTGATCTAATTACAAAATTAAAATTTATAATTAATGTTTGTTGCTTCTTTAATTTATTCAAAAATGATTTTTTTATCAATACACAACTATTAGGCTCCGAATCAGTACATTACATGTCCTCGAATTTAAACACTAAAGAGACCAAATGTCATGTCATTATTACATTTATAATTATACAATTTGTTTAAACAATGCACCTAACTACCACACTGCTTACTAATTTAATAATACATATACTTAAAATAGTTAGATTCCAAATTAACTACCATTGTTCACCTTTATTAAATAATTAATTATAAATTATGACACTAGTATAATTGGACTCACTAGTATAATTGGACTAAGTACATGTACCACCAATTAAATTGTTTTAATCGTAAGTGGCATACATAAAATCAATTTAAATTATAACTAATAAATAAGTATATTGAAGTAGTGAAAACCCTCACAAAATTTTAATTTTATATAAATAATTTAAATAACTTGAATCATCCAGTTGCCACACTATCATAGTCTAATCAAC
The DNA here is from genome assembly GCF_009905375.1 of Apium graveolens. Lineage (NCBI taxonomy): Eukaryota > Viridiplantae > Streptophyta > Magnoliopsida > Apiales > Apiaceae > Apium > Apium graveolens. Next base: position 47,837 of record NW_027420432.1, read on the forward strand.
CGCAATTAATAAAAGCTCACATATGCATAATCTAACTTAATAATTTTAAAGTAACATGAAAATTGGAATTGAAGCAGCCGATCTTGTGGATTAAACATATGTATAATAATAATATAATTCGCACTTGACACTAATGACGTGATTTGACAACAAAGAAACAAGGATGGCCATACACTTTATTACTAAATTTGTGTGTTGTGTGTGCTCTGTCAACAATTGACAAGGTCACATGCGAAGTGCTTAGCTATATGACTAATTATAATAACAGGCAATAAAGAGTTTACCTTATTCAATGAAAACAAACAAAAAAACTACTACAAGGCTCGATGACTCTGTTTTCCTCTAAGTCTTTATCCGCCTGCTCTTCTAAGATTTTTCTTCTCTTTTCCTTTGCTTGCGTAAATTAAGAATGCCCATGTGTTGATATATATATATATATATTACACAAGGTATCCTCTAACTATTAGAATTAGAATTATAACAACTAATTACTATTACTTTTATTTCTATGCTATTTAACAAATGAATTAAAATCACTTATTTAATTTTAATTCAAATCTTATATTATTAAATTCTCGTATATTACATATATACCCCCCTTAAATACGATTCCGTCCCCAGAATTAAACAAAACTAAAAACTCGTACCTGAATCGAATAAATACGGATATTTCTCACAAATAGATTCTTCTAATTCCCAAGTAGACTCTCTCTCCGGATGATTTTTTCCACAAAATTTTCACAAACGGAATGGCGTTCTTCCTCAAAATTCGCTCCTCTCAAGCTTCTTCCTCACAAGAAAGATCTTCTCTAATCTTATTCAATGGATACTAAACTACGTGTATGGATGATATTTATAGCCCCTCAAAACAGATACATGAAACACATTATGCACATGAGATAGTTGTGGCGACAACGCAAACTCTCTACGATACCAAAACCTCAAAAGGTCCAACATATCTCGGACTAAGCTTTTCCTCATACCAAAACGCTTGGAATACAACGGCAGTTCCCAACTCCACAAAGTGTACGGAGCTCACTCGCCTTCTTAAAAAGGCCAGATCGACGTTTTGGAGAAGGTACTTAACAGGTGATTCTTATGCTCTATTTTCGCAATCTTGATCTTTTGGTGACCAATGCTGGCTTTTTTGCCATCTCTAAACAAGCTATCAAGAACGGAAACCAAAAGAAAAGCCAATGGAGCAATGTTTATGCATGTTGAAGCTCTGATTTGTAGTGTAAAATCATATGCTATTTATAAGAGGCTTGGCATTTACACTGAAAGCTGGCAACAATTATAACCTCCTAATCTGTTTTAAGGAAATTAAACATATTGTACCTGTGACAATATCAATGATTTGGGAGTTACAAAATCTTATTTCTTAATGTATGGATATTAGTAATATTAATGCTATTGCACATTTTTAATTCAAATTAAACCAATAAATTTTATTATTAAATACTTATTCTAGCGAATTTGTTATTCTGCCGGTTGTCACCACCACTCTCATTTTACTTAATCTAGTGAAAATTTCCCTTAAAATTCACATGAAAAAATAATTCGACAATATCTACGTATAAGCTAATTATTTAGCAGTGTCCGTTTTGACTAAATTTTTGCTGTGACTTACGTGTCAAAATTCGGTATTGTAATTTCCTTTTAAATATATTTTTCTTACCGGAAAACATGATTTGCATAAGATTTTTAAGATATTACGATCCGTAAGACGTCAATGTATCAAATAATGGGAATAATCTATTTTTCATTTAATAATATGGCCTAAAAGGATTTTTTGTTGGAGGAAGGTTCAATTGCCGAAAAATATGCTAACACCTCTTTATAGGAAGATATAATCATGATACAGAAGTTTTTGGGGATAGAATTATTACCATACAATAATATTGGCTAAAATATGATGGAAATTTTGGTTGCAATTTTAGTAAAACATGATAAAATTCATTCCATTTCTGTTGAATTGAAGCGTAAGTGCCTTTTAGGAGATATACAATGTGAATCGGAGTAAGTTATCCTTGTGCTGATGTTCAAATTTGGATCGGATTTAATTAAATTCATATTTATTTAAATTTGTTGGATTGGATTGAGATCAGATCAATTTCAGATTTTTAATAACATAATTATATCCAAATTCATTAGGATCTCCGATTATCGGATAGGACCTCCGAATCCATTTAAATTTTTTGAGATGAATAATTTTAATTTAACATGGTTCAATAATAAAAAAACTTAAGCACACAAAACTATTTAAGTCAGAGATGTTGTGAAAATAAAAATTTGAAAATATGTGAAAATAGTTCAGTTTAAAATAATTATAAAATAAATACATAAAAGTAAAACATTGTAATTTAAGAAATATATGAATTAATTATATAAGTCGTTTTTAAAAATTAAAATAAAAATGTTGTGAATTGTGAATAAATAAAATATTATGTATGAAAATAATTTATGACACACATGATTCACTCATTATAATATGATAAAATGTGGTGTGTAGAAGAAATTTTAATATGATGAAATAATAGTTACTTGAAAATAAAATAAAATAACTTGAAAAATTAGAATATTAATACATATAAATTAATTTTATTAATTGATTATATTTAAATTTTATTTATATATATTAATAATTTATAAATATATAAGTTTAGTAGTTAGGATCTGGTTTTTATGGACGAGTGAAAATCCACATCCACTTCTTAATGAATCGAATCCTTATAAGATTGGATGGGAATATGGGAGCAGAGCTGTTTTAGAAGATCTTATGTCGTTATTTTACTAATCCACGCTATAGACTGAATATTTATGATTGATAATTCCTTGGTGCACATCTCGTTGATCAGCTTAAATCTTCCTTTGTGTACCTATGCAAATAAAGTGACAGTACCATTTTTTCAGAGAACAAGTTGCATTTGCATTCTATTCAATAACATTATCATATACCTTAGCCAAGAAACTAGGCAATGTTTCTACAATAGGTTGTGCCCAAAGAAGTAGAAATACTATGATTCTACTCAAATTTTGATGGCAATCCTCAGCATGTTAAACAACTCATTTCGATTTTACGATGATAAAAACGTGAATAGACAAGCTTTGAAAGATAAAAAGAAAGGAGGATTGCTTTTACTGTTATGAAAGAACGCGGAACATAGATTGAACTTATGTCAATCACGAAACCAAGTACCAAGTATTGTGCGGGAGTTCTAGTGTGAGGACTGGTGAGGAATAAACTTTGAGAGGAAAGTGGAAACAACAAGAACCTCACTCCCTCCCTCCCTCCCTCTCTATGACCCTATTCTAAAATGCAGTCGCTATTTTTCGGATAAATTTGAACACGAATCATATATCTCCTGTTCCTAAAATGCAATAGCAAATAGTTATATAAAATATGAATAATATTTATTATTTATATTATTAACAGGTCCGATTTTAATCAATTTAGGTGGAATATTTTATCGAAATTGAAACAATTAAATTGAAATATTTTTAATTTTTTAATTTCAGTTCAAAATCCTTTTTTTTATTTGAATGGAGTGTTTCTAGTTTTTAGTAATAGTGTCAATTCATTTTTTATTTTGTTGAACGATGATTTTTACTTAAACCTGATAATTGTCCTTTATATTCTTTCCGTATTCTTGTACTTCGTGTTTAGTTTAAATAGGAATACTAAATCCATCACTAGTTAAGAATTCGTTTGTGTACATGTACCTGCATGTCGTGTAATTTGTGTCATATTTATGTAATTTTGACCAAACCATTGTTAAATATTATAATTTTGATTAAATTTTTAGTCTCATCCCATCCAGACTATTTGGCTAACATAGAAAAAGGGCAGCATTCCGTTTCCCGAGGGACCTTAATTGAGTCCGTTAAAATAAAAACCGTTCAACAAAGTACTTCTCGTGTTACTCAATATATTTGTTTTTAACCTGAAATAAACAAAATCACTGCGTTCCAATTTTAGTAAAATAATGAATGATATTCCATAGTAATGAAAAGGGTGGAGGGGATCCTTATATGTGTAAATGTTGTTCAAGGTCGATTAAAGGGTGCAAAAAATAGTTGAACTAAATATGAAAAGTATGAAAAAATATCTCGTAATGTATTTAACCATAAAATCGATTATGCTCCTGCTGAAGTGTCTACTTGTTAAAAATCTCATTTTGTCAAAGTATGGATTTCATTTTTCTTAAAAAGGTCGCCCTACTCGAAACGAACAAAATATTATATATATTTAGCCGTGTAATTCGGAAGGGAGGAAGCAAGAAGAAGCTTTTTGGAAGGTGGTTGGTCCAGGGTTTGCGGATAGTGTTCTGTTATGTAAAGTGTTTTATATTATATTATATATATTATATTAATTATATTATATTATATTATATTATATATATTATATATTATGTTATTTTATAGTTGGGACTAGTGTACTTTCGTTTCAAAGTTTATACTAGGTGGGTTTGGTATTGAATTGAGAATTATTTTAAAAGAAAGTGAAAAAAGTATTTATGAATTTGGAATTCTTGTTCTAGAACTGTAATCTTAAAAGATCTTGGATTAGTTTGGGGTCATAGATGTTAAATATCTTCTGCTGACATTTGTTATTGATTAAATAAATTTATCTTGGATTGAGGTTCATCATGATGACCAAATCCTCTGACCCCGTATATGGATTTCATTTACTAAAAAAAGGTCGCCCTATTCGAAATGAACAAAATATTATACATATATACATATACATATATATCGTAAACGAGGATATAGTAGAGGTTGCAAACAAGACGGTATACAACTTGGTTTTGGAAGATATGGTACTAAAACTTGTAGAGACGGTCGTCTTTCAGATCGAGCCATTGAAGTAGCGCCTCAAGTTATAATCGAACAACTCCAGCAAATAATTTAAAAAAATATGGAGACATGGGTAAGAGTTTTCGCATATTTTATTACTAGCAGAATGGGAAGCCAAAAGGAAATTCTATAAGTTACATTACTCGTATGTGCACGTGACACATTTTACTTGAAATATGTGTGGTGAGTTTGTCAAATGCACGACAAGCCCTCGTTCGCTTCCATATTTAGGTTCCTCCAGTTGAGTCGCAAGCGAAAATCGTCAAAGGTCTCATTCAAATCTAATTTATAAATTAATCAATAGCTTCTTCTTTTGTTTTTAACATTTTCACAAAATAATGATTTTTCTTTTTCAATATATTTTTTTTGTTAGGAGTACTTTTATTAATTGAGTTTAAGTCAATAAGTTATAAGTTTGTCAAATTTTTGAATTTGAATTTTTTTCTATTTTTTATAAAAATTATAAATACAATATACATTTATAAAATATATTTAAATAATTTTAAAATATTTCTTTAAATATGTATTTATGTCAATTTATATCTGTTCATGTGTGTAACAAAGGTAAATTCAAAACCGCCTCTTAATTTATTTATTTAATTACAATTACGTGTTTGTGTACGAAAAAGATAAACCGAAATACGAAAAAAATTATGTCGTATATGAAATTGTTGACTGTAATTGTACCGTAATAATATGTATTTATGGAAAAATTATATCTGTATTTATGGAAAAATTATTATTTCAACCAAAAAAAACCCTCTACTACAAAATTAGGGGTCCAAATATTATTAAATCCAATCTTATAAATACTAGGGTCCAAATAATTATTACAAAAGATAACTTTTCTCGTAATAATATGAGATCTTGCATGTATTCATGTGCGTCTGGAATTTAATTTGAACATATGTCCTGACAAGTCAATTCATAAAAATTTATAATAATGTCGGCCAAAGGAAACCTGCTTGAAGAACACGAGCTGCTGTCTTTTCTCCTCCATAGAATAACTAAACCAATACAAGCAATACCTCAGGAAATGTAATTATTTGCATAAAGATCAGTCAAACCTCACAAATTAACTTACAAACTAGAGACGTGCATGTGTACAAATGCTTACAGATGTACTATCGAACTAGATCAACAATCATGACTCACTACTTACCAAGACAATGCAAGTTTATAAACAGAACTAGACTCAGAATAACTTACAACACTTCAATTCTTATATCAGAGTTTTATATGGATTCATGATTTTATTCACAATAAAATAAACAGATTTGCTTATTTGATCGTGCAATGAGTGAGGTTCACAAAAAACTTATACAATAGTACCCATGTAGCGAGCGTTAGGTTAGCGGATCCCAGACTATAAAAGCCTTAGGTCATTAGGCACAAACTCCCCTAAGAACTTAATAACTCGAGTACTAAAGAGCCCACTCATGATCAATTATACATAACACTTATTCTCTTTTTTTTTCTTCTCTTTCATTTTTTTTCTTTTTTTTCAACGAATTTTTGAATGAGTGCATTTCGCTCCATCTCATTCAACCCTAGACTACTCATAAAATATGAGCCGACTACTAGCCATTTGACACCTAGCCACACAACTAGCAATGAAATCCAATTTCTCCAATTTTTTAAATATCCTTGTCTTTTATTATTAAGAGAATATCCTAAATTTTAAATATAAACAAGCGATTACACCTCGACAAACAAACAAACCATGACCATGATCTAGCACTCTAGCAACCTATAAGACTTAGTGAAATACAAGTGTCTCTAGCATGCAAACCAACTTAATATGACTTAACATCTCTAAACACGACATCACTACACTAGCATCAACATCACAAATCAATCAAAAAAATTATCTAATGGATCATGTTGTAATGCAAATGCATGAAAACTATATGAACAAAATAAAATAAAACTATCAAAAATAAAATAATAAAAAATACTACATGGCAAAATATGCAAACTATATGAACTAAACTATCATGAACATGCAACTATATGTGACTCACACAATAACATATTTCTTCAACTACTACCCCCAAACTTAAAATATTCACTGTCCTCAATGAAGGTAATAGTAAGAAATCAGGCATACCTAATGCGAATCAGAATCATCACCCTCAACGGGTGGAGTGTCAGGCGTGTCTGGAGGCGCATACACGGAATCCTCACCAAAAACTGGCCACTGGATGTCAACTCCGTGGCTTTAAAAGTTGTCCCAAGTGCCTGGGTGAGATCGTGTGCAAACCGACTATGGATGTCGTGCATCACATCCATCCTCCTCGTAAGACGCCTATACTGTGTTGAACTCGAACCAGCTCCAACCTCTGCTGCCTCCTGCTGCTGCTGCTGCGATCCTGACGGTTCAGCCTCCTCTCCTAACTGAGCTCTCCAAGCTGCTCGACGGGCATGCTGAGAACCCCCCGCCGTAGCTGCCTCCATAGGCTTACCACCTAGCAGATAATCATACGAGTACCCAAGACCCTTAGGATTGGGCTTCCCTCCATACCACTCCTGCATGCTCAACAGTGTAGAACTGTCAATAGGAGCGCTGGGAAACTGAAGCTGCTCATGTGCGGGCCAATGAACACCAACTGCCACACACAACTTCATCACTACGAACGCATACAAAATAACACCTGTAGTACCTCCTCTCAAAAATCTCAGAATCCCCTAATATATAACCATCTCCAAATCAATATAATCACCCTGCATCCCTCACATCAGACTAGCACGCTCCATAGTAAACTCATGCACATGCAAAGATGGCATAAATGTTAGCACAAATAAGTGAGTTCCAAGCCCGTGCAAACCTGTTCATGCACGAAGCAGGGAATGTGGAGTAATCAGTAGTGCCACTTTTGAACTTCCAATGAGTCTCAGGCACGTAGAGAGTAGCAACAATGAGATCCAAATCAAAGTCCTCCGGAGTCTTATCGTTCCAAGTGTCCTGACCCACCTTCCTCGCGGGCGGCTCAATCACCGTCCTGATAGCATCAGCACTGTACTCAACAGTCCTCCCCTCACTCCATGAAGCCCTTCTTCTCTGCCTTGGGTTAGCATAGAACTCCCGCATAACACTCATGAGCATAGCAGCGGGCGCCTCACAAAAAGAAACCCAGCCCATCTCGAGAATCATCTCTAACAGCTTAGCATCCTTTCCCGATGGCAGAAAACCTCGCTCCTTAGCAATAGGCTTTGAGAGAAGCCTCGTGTACTCCTCCTCAGCCTCAGTAGTAGAAAACCTGGGCCTCACACCACCCGCATATGAAGAATTGGTGGTGCTGCTGCCAACTTGTGTTCTTTGTCTTGGGTGCCATTGGGATTGAATGAGAAAAAATAAAAGTTTAAGTGTTTGAGAGAGATTTGTGTTTGAGAATTTGTGATGTGGTGGAGAAGTTGTGTTAAGTGTATATATTTATAGGTGGGGAGGTTAGAATTTGATAAGGAATAGAAGTTGGAATTGATTATGGGAATCGTGGGAATAATGGGTTTGATTTGGAGAGGGAATTATGGGATGTGGAAGAGTAAAAATCGGTTTGGAATTGATATTTGATTAAAAATCCTGATTTTCTCTTAAAACTGCTGTTTTATTTTTTTTCGAACAGGGACCCGTCGCGGGTGCCTGCTAGGACGGCGCAGGTGCGCTCCCTCTCTGGAAAATCGGCACGAGCGTGGCCGCGCGCTGGATCAGCGTGGCCGCGCGCTGGATCAGCGAGGCCGCACTTGGTCACTGGAGTTGGCCCTGAATTTTCTTCTTTTTCTGATTTTTTTTGTGTTTTTATCCTTTTTTCTTGCATCCTCTACCTCCTAATGTACAACAAAATTGGGTTCCCAAGAAGCGCTTCTTTTACGTCGCTAGCTCGACGTAGAATCTCGAGATCAAATGGACAATAGAACGACACTAACCACCTCGCGGTTTACCGTGTCACCATAGTAATGCTTCAACCTCTGACCATTTACCTTGAATGCTTGGGCCGGATCATTCTAAAAATTTCCACCGCTCCATGTGGAAACATTGTTTAGACAATAAACGGCCCTGACCATTTTGACTTCTACTTTCTAGGAAAAAACGGAGACGAGAGTTGAACAAAAGAAATTATTTCCCCGACACAAATGATTTAAGCACTAGACCTCGATCGTGCCACCTCTTGACTTTCTCCTTGTACATTTTGTTGTTCTCATAAGCTTGAAGTCGAAACTCGTCGAGTTCATTCAATTGAAGCATCCTCTTCTTTCCAGCCACATCAAATCCAGATTCAACTTCTTCAAAGCCCAGTATGCTTTATGCTCGAGAACCACAAGTAAATGACACCCTTTACCATAAACCAACTGGAACGACGACATTCCCAAAGGAGTTTTGTAAGCTGTTCAATAAGCCCATACAGCTTCATAAAGCTTCAAAGACCAATATTTCCTTGATGGACATACAAGTTTTTCCAAAATACGCTTGATCTCTCTGTTAGATACCCCAGCTTGACCATTCGTATGAGGATGATAAGCTGTAGCAATGCGATGATTCACATTATACCTTTTCATCTTAGAAGTGAACTTGCGATTGCAAAAATGCGACCCCTCATCACTGGTTATGACTCTTGGAGTTCCAAACCTTGTGAATATCTGCTTATGAAGAAAATTAAGCACCACTTTCGCATCGTTCTTTGACAACATCTTAACTTCAACCCATTTCGACACGTTATCGACCGCCAACAAGATATACTGATTGTTACAAGATGAGACAAATGGCCCCATGAAATCAATTCCCCAAACATCGAAGACTTCAACCTCGAGAAGCACATTAAGAGGCATCTCATCCCTTTTAGACATATTACCCACCCGTTGATATCGATCATTTCAAAACGAACTGATGAGCATCTTTAAATAATGTCGGCCAAAGGAAAGCTTGAAGAACACGAGCTGCTGTCTTTTTCTCCTCCATAATGTCCTCCATAAGCTGTTAAGTGGAAATCTCGCAAGATCCCCCGTTTCGCTGTAGGAATACATCTCCTGATGATTTGGTCAGCTCCTTGTCAAAAAATAAATGGCTCATCCCACACATACCACTTTACTTCATGTAGAAACTTCTTCCTTGAACGTAAGATAAGTCAGGAAGCATGATATTACTCACAAGGTAGTTCATAATGTCTGCAAATCACGGTTCTTCTTCTTGCACTCCAAATAGCTGCTCGTCGGGAAAAGACTCATTTATCAATGTCTTCTCCAATGAAGTAGCATTAGGATTTTCTAAACGAGAGATGATCAACGACTTGATTTTCAGTTCCTTCTATGTCCTTGATCTCTAGTTCAAGTTCTTGAAGCAAAAGAACCCATCTAATCAATCTAGGCTTTGAGTCCTTCTTTGAACGAGATATCGAACTAGCGTGATCAGTGAAAACTGTCACCTTAGCCCCAAGTAAATAAGATCGAATTTCTCAAAACCATAGACAATAGCTAAAAGCTCTTTCTCCGTAGTAGTATAATTCAGTTGGGCACTATTTAGGGTCTTACTAGCATAGTAAACCACATGAAATATTGTTCTTCCTCTGCCCAAGAACTGCTCCAACTGCATAGTCACTTGCATCGCACATCATCTCTAAAGGTTCATTCCAATCAGGTGCACTTATGACTGATGTCGTGATTAAACTCTTCTTCAATGTCTCGAAAGCTGCGAGGCACTTGTCATCAAACCTGAAAGGGACGTCTTTCTCTAGAAAACTGCACAATGGCTTCGAAATCTTAGAGAAGTCTTTGATGAAACGCCTGTAGAACCTCGCATGACCAAGAAAACTACGAATTCCCTTAACAGAAATAGGTGGAGGAAGATTCTCAATGACCCCACCTTGGCCTTATCCACCTCAAGACCCTTACTAGAAACCTTGTGCCCAAGAATAATGCCATGTCGCATCATAAAGTGACATTTCTCCCAATTGAGAACCAGATTTGTCTCAACACACCACTTGAGAACGTGTCCAAGATTTTGCAAGCACTCATCAAATGAATCGCCAAAGAGTGAGAAGTCGTCATGAACACTTCCACATTCTGGCCAATCATGTCATAAAAGATGACCATCATACATCTCTGAAATGTGGCTGGCGCATCACACAGACCAAAAGAAACTCGTCTGAAGGCGAAAGTACCAAATGGACAAGTGAATGTAGTTTTCTCCTGATCTTCTGGAGCGATACAAATTTGATTAAAACCCTGAATAACCATCCAGAAGACAACAATACTCATGACAGCCAACCTATCGAGCATCTGATCAATAAAAGGCAAAGGGAAGTGATCCTTTCTAGTGGCTTTGTTCAGCTTTGTATAGTCCATGCAAACTCTCTATCCTGTGACTGTTCTAGTAGGAATAAGCTCATTCTTCTCATTTGCTACCACAGTAATTCCACCTTTCTTTGGCACACATTGAAACAGGGTTACCCATAACTGTCAAAAATAGGGTAGATGATCCCTGCATCTAGCCACTTAAGAATTTCTTCTTCACTACCTCGTGCATGATCGGATTAAGTCTTCTTTGCTGCTCGACCATAGGCTTGCTACCTTCCTCTAGCAGAATTTTATGCATGCAATAAGAAAGGCTGATTCCCTTGATAACTGCTATAGTCCAGCCAATTGCCGATTTGAACTCTCTCAGAATCTTCAAAAGCTTTTCCTCATCACTACCTGAAAGGTCATCGTATGAGGATGATTAGCTGTAGCAATGCGATGATTCACATTATACCTTTTCATCATAGCAGTGAACTTGTGATTGCAAAAATGCGACCCCTCATCACTTGTTATGACTCTTAAAGTTCCAAACCTTGTGAATATCTGCTTATGAAGAAAATTAAGCACCACTTTCACATCGTTCTTTGACAACACCTTAACTTCAACCCATTTCGACACGTAATCAACCGCCAACAAGATATACTGATTGTTACAAGATGAGACAAATAGCCCCATGAAGTCAATTCCCCAAACATCGAAGACTTCAACCTCGAGAAGCACATTAAGAGGCATCTCATCCTTTTAGACATATTACCCACCCGTTGACATCAATCACATTTCAAAACGAACTGATGAGCATCTTTAAATAATGTCGGCCAAAGGAAACCTGCTTGAAGAACACGAGCTGCTGCCTTTTCTCCTCCATAATGTCCTCTATAAGCTGTTAAGTGGCAATCTCGCAAGATCCCCCCGTTTCGATGTAGGGAATACATCTCCTAATGGTTTGGTCAGCTCTTTGTCAAAAATAAATGGCTCATCCCCCACATACCACTTTACTTCATGTAGAAACTTCTCCCTTTGAGCGTAAGATAAGTCAGGAGGCATGATATTACTCACAAGGTAGTTCACAATGTCTGCAAACCACGGTTCTTCTTCTTGCACTCCAAACAACTGCTCGTCGGGAAAAGACTCATTTATCAATGTCTTCTCCAATGAAGTAGCATTAGGATTTTCTAAATGCGAGATATTATCAGCGACTTGATTTTTAGTTCCTTCTCTGTCCTTGATCTCTAGTTCAAGTTCTTGAAGCAAAAGAACCCATCTAATCAATCTAGGCTTCAAGTCCTTCTTTGAGATGAGATATCGAATTACAGCATGATCAGTGAAAACTGTCACCTTAGTCCTAAGTAAATAAGATCAAAATTTCTCAAAATCATAGACAATAGCCAAAAGCTCTTTCTCCGTAGTAGTATAATTCAGTTGGGCACCATTTAGGGTCTTACTAGCATAGTAGACCTCATGAAATATGTTGTTCTTCCTCTGTCCAAGAACTGCTCCAACTGCATAGTCACTTGCATCGCACATCATCTCAAAAGGTTTATTCCAATCAAGTGCAGTTATGACTGGTGCCGTGATTAAACTCTTCTTCAATGTCTCGAAAGCTGCGAGGCACTCGTCATCAAACCTGAAACGTCTTTCTCTAAAAACCTGCACAATGGCTTCGAAATCTTAGATAAGTCTTTGATGAAACGCTTGTAGAACCACGCCTGACCAAGAAAACTACGAATTCCCTTAACATAAATAGGTGGAGGAAGATAGATTGAATTTTTGTCAATCAAGTACCAAGCACCAAGTATTATGCGGGAGTGCTAGTGTGAGGACTGGTGAGGAATAACTTTGAGAAAAAGTGGAAACAACAAGAACCTCCCTCCCTCCCTCCCTTTCTACGACCCTATCTAAAATGCATTCGGCTTATTTTTCGGATAAAATTGGAACAAGAATCATATATCTCCTGTTCCTAAAAATGCAATAGCAAATAGTTATATAAAATATGAATAATATTTATTTATTTATATTATTAACAGGTCCGGTTTTAATCAATTTAGTTAGAATATTTTATCGAAATTGAAACATTTAAATTGAACTATTTTTAATTTTTTAATTTTACTTCAAAATCATTTTTATTTGAATGAAGTTTTCATGTTTTAGTACTAGTGTCAATTCATTTTTTATTTTGTTGAACGATGATTTGTACTTAAACCTGACAATTTGTTCATTTTATATTCTTTCACGTCTTCTTGTACTTTCGTATTTAGTTTAAATGAATACTAAATCCATGACTACTTAAGAATTCGTTCGTGTACATGTACCTGCATGTCGTGTAATTTTGTGTCATATTTTATATAATTTTGACCAAAACATTATTTAAATATTAATTTCGATTAAATTTTTAGTCTCATCCCATCCAGACAATTTGGCTAACATAGAAAAATGGTAGCATTCCGTTCCCGAGGGACCTTAATTGAGTCCGTAAAAATAAAACATGTTCAACAAAGTACTTCTCCTGTTACTCAATATATTTGTTTTTAACCTTGAAATAAAACAAAATCACTGCGTTCCAATTTTAGTAAAATAATGAATGATATTCCATTAGTAATGAAAAAGGGTGGAGGGGGTCCTTATATGTGCTAATGTTGTTCAGGTCGCTTAAAGGGTGCAAAAAATAGTTAGAACTAAATATGAAAAGTATGAAAAAATATCTCGTAAGGTATTTAACCATAAAATCGATTATGCTCCTGCAGAAGTGTCTACTTGTTATAAAATCTCATTTGTCAAAGTATGGATTTCATTTTCTTTAAAAAGGTCGCCCTACTCGAAAATAACAAAATATTATATATATTTAGCCGTGTAATTCGAGGAAGCAATGAAGAAGCTTTTGGAAGGTGGTTGGTCCAGGGTTTTGGACTAGTGTAAGTTCTGTTATATAAAGTTGTTTATATATATATTTATATTATTATATATATATATTATATTATATTATATTATATTATGTTATTTTATAGTTGGGACTAGTGTACTTCTTTTCAAAGTTATACTAGTGGGTTTGGTATTGAATTGAGAATTATTTTAAAAGAAAGTGAAAAATATATTTATTGAATTTGGAATTCTTGTTTCTAGAACTGTAATCTTAAAAGATCTTGGATTAGTTTGGGGTCATAGATGTTAAATATCTTCTGCTGACATTTGTTTATTGATTAAACAATTTATCTTGGATTGAGGTTTCATCGTGATGACCAAATCCTCTGACCCCGTATATGGATTTCATGTACTAAAAAAGGTCGCCCTATTCGAAATGAACAAAATATATATATATACATATACATATATATCGTAAACGAGGATATAGTACTAAACTTGGTATACAACTTGGTTTTGGAAGATATGGTACTAAAACTTGTAGAGACGGTCTCTTTCAGATTGAGCCATTGAAGTAGCGCCTCAAGTTATAATCGAACAACTCCAGCAAATAATTTAAAAAAATATGGAGACATGGGTAAGAGTTCTCGCATATCTTTTTATTACTAGCAGAATGGGAAGCGAAAAGGAAATTCTATGAGTTACGTTACTCGTATGTGCACCTGACACATTTTACTTGAAATATGTGTGGTGAGTTTGTCAAATGCACGACAAGCCCTCGTTCGCTTCCATATTTAGGTTCCTCCAGTTGAGTCGCAAGCGAAAATCATCAAAGGTCTCATTCAAATCTAATTTATAAATTAATCAATTGCTTCTTATTTTGTTTTTAACATTTTCACAAAATAATGATTTTTCTTTTTCAATATAATTTTTTTGTCAGGAGTACTTTTATTAATTGAGTTTAAATCAATAAGTTATAAGTGTTGTAAAATTTTTGAATTTGAAATTTTTTTATTTTGTTTTTATAATAATTATAAATACAATATACATTTATAAAATGTATTTAAATAATTTTAAATATTTCTTTAAATATGTATTTATGTCAATTTATATTTGTTCATGTGGTGTAACAAAGGTAAATTCAAAACCGCCTCTTAATTTATTTATTTAATTACAATTACGTGTTTTTGTACGAAAAAGATAATATAATTATGTCGTATATGAAATTGTTGACTGTAATTGTACCGTAATAATATGTATTTTGGCAACATTATTATTTGTTTCAAAATGAGACAATAAAAAAGAACAAACAATTATTATTTCAACCAAACAACCCTCTACTACAAAATATTAGGGGTCCAAAATATTATTAAAAAATCCAATCTTATAAATACTAGGGGTCCAAATAATTATAACAAAAGATAACTTTTCTCGTAATAATATGAGATCTTGCATGCATTCATGTGCGTCTGCGAATTCAATTTGAACATATGTCCTGACAAGTCAATTCATAAAAATTTATAATACAAATTTGGGGTTAGGTCGATTTTGGTTACCTACTCAAGCCCAAAACCCCTTGCAGCGTTACTGCATTTCAGAATCAGATAAATTCCTTCATATCCAAAACCCTCTTCGCATATACTGTATATACACACCCATGCTCTATACCTCAGAGCCACTAAAGCTCAGACCTTTTTACCTTAAACCCCCCAATTCGTATATGTTTAGTTAAACCCGACAATTCGTTTGTTTTATATACTTTCAAATCAGGAAACTTTTATGTTTAGTTTAAATGAATAGTAAACCAAAATGACTAGTTAAAAATTCGTTTCATGTTATGTACATTCATATCATAATTTCGTGTCATATTTTGTGTAATTTTAAATGAAACATTTTTTTTAATATTAAAAATTTTAATCTCGTTCCATCTGGCTGGCTGTTTGGCTAACATAGAAAAAGGGTAAGATTTTATTCCCGAGGGATCTTAATTGAGTCAGTAAAGATAAAATATGTTTAGAAAAATACTTCTCATGTAACTAAAGACATATGGTTTAAACCGAGAAACAAAATAAGATCATTGCATTTTTAGTAAAATACAATAGTAAGGATAATCCATTAGTAATGAAAAGGGGTGGGAGAGTTATATGTATATATGTTGATTAGATCGATTAAAGGGTGCGAAAATGGCTAGAATTGAATGCGAAAAGTATAGAAAAATATCGCGTACTGTATTTAATCAGAAAATCGATTATACTTTTGTGGAAGTATCTACTCATTACAAGATCTCGAGTGTTAATGTGTGAATTTTATACACTACAAAAAAAGTCATGCTATATCCGAAACGAACAAAATATAATATATATAGTAAAGGTAGATATAGTGGGGGTTGGTAGATGTTAATATCCTATTTAAAATTGTAATCTGAGTTTGTCAAATGCACGACAAAACCCCGTTCGCTTCGAGATCCAGTTCCTTGAGTCGCAAGTCAAAGTTCATCTTTGAAATCTAATTTATAGATTAATCAATTGCTTCTTCTTTTTTATAATATTTCAAAAAAAAGTTGGTAATTTTTCTTTCCCAATATAACTTGTTTTGATATGAAAAACAAGATTATAAGTTACGCATTCATCCAACTCTCAGTGCTTATGTTAGTTGATGATGGCTATTTGAAACGAATGATGCCCACATGGCTCTCTTTTTTGATAACTTTTCAATAGTAATTGACATTTTAAGCTTAAAGAATATTTAGACATATGCAGCTGACCATTTTCAAAAAACAATATCCATTACAACCTCAGAATAAACTTCAGATCAAACTGTTTGTCAAATTTAAGTTACAACTTTAACCAATAGATAGAAAAATGAACTTTCTTTTCCGGAAAAGCCACACAGCATCAATCAAAATGGAGACTCAGAACTGTCTAGCAAGACACAAGCTCAGATTACGCAGCAAAGTTGCTCAGACCAAAATAACCATTACCATATCCGTAACCAGGGACATGAGAAGCAGGATCAATCTGATTAGGCTTAGCTTCAAACTGATTAAAGGCCCTGTGTCCATTAAAACCAAAAGGTGGCAAATTAGAATTTGCATTCTCAATCAAGATGCTATTAGCTTGATTGTTCACATTTTTCTTCAACGCTTCCATGCAGTCCTTCAATTATTGAAGCTCATCAAATCCCATCTTTTCGACCGGAGATTCCCACCAAAACTGGCTCTGGCTAGCTTGCCTCATGTCATCAAGTGCCTCTCCTCTCTCTCCTCTCACCCTCTAGTTCATTGAAAATCTGTGTGAGATGGAAGTTCAGCTCGCAAACAGTCATACTACGATGAGCTTCAACGAGATGGAGAGTGCTTGAGTTTGAAGGTGGAGGATTGCGACTAAAAAACCTATCAATTATACCTTCAACATTAGGATGTCCAAAGGAGAACACTTTTCCAGCTGGAGAAAAGACTATAATGGCAATCTCAACTCCACAAAGTGTACAGAGCTCACTTGCCTTCTTAAAAAGGCCTGATCGACGCTTTGAGAAGGTAACTTGCAGGTGATTCTTACGCTCTATTTTCGCAATCTTGATCTTTTGGCGGCCAATGCTGAACTTTTTGGCAATCTCTAAACAAGCTATCAAGAACAGAAACCAAAAGAAAAGCAAATGGAGCAATGTTTATGTATGTTGAAGCTCTGATTTGTAGAGTAAAATCATTTGGTATTTATAAGAGGCTTGGCATTAACACTGAAAGCTGGCAAAAATTATAATCTCCTAATCTGTGTTAAGGGAATCAAACATATTGTTCCTGTGACAATATCAATGATTGGGGAGTTACAAAAATCTTATTTCTTAATGTATGGATATTACTAATATTCATGTTATTGCACATTTTTAAATCAAATTAAGCCAATAAATTTTGTTATTAAATACTTATTGTAGCGAATTTGTTATTCTGCTGGTTGTAGCCACCATTCTCATTTTACTTAATCTAGTGAAAATTACCTTAAAATTCACATGAAAAAGTAATTTGACAATATCTACGTATAAGTTATTTAGCAGTGTCCGTTTTGACTAAATTTTTTCTGTGAATTACGTGTCAAAATTCGCTATTGTAATTTCCTTTTAAATATATTTTTCTTACCGGAAAGCATGATTTGCATAAAATTTTTAAGATATTACGATCCGTAAGACGTCAACGTATCAAATAATGGGCATAATCTATTTTTCATTTAAAATAGAATTATTACCATACAATAATATTGGCTAAAATAGGATGGAAATTTTGGTGCAATTTTAGTAAAAAATAAAATTTCATTCCATTTCCGTCGAATTGAAGCTTAAGTGCCTTTTTAGGAGATATACAATGCGAACCAGACTAAGTTATCCTTGTGCTGATGTTCAAATTTGGATCGGATTTAATTAAATTCATATTTATTTAAATTTGTTGGATTGGATTGAGATCAGATCAATTTCAAATTTTTAATAACATAATTATATCCAAATTCATTAGGATCTCCGATTATCGGATAGGACCTGAATGCATTTAAATTTTTTGAGATGAATAATTTTAATTTAACATGGTTCAATAATAAAAAAAATTAAGCACACAAAACTATTTTAAGTTAGAGATGTTGTGAAAATAAAAATTTGAAAATATGTGAAAATAGTTCAGTTTAAAATAATTATGAAATAAATACATAAAAGTAAAACATTGTAATTTAAGAAATATATGAATTAATTATATAAGTCGTTTTTAAAAATTAAAATAAAAAATGTTGTGAATTGTGAATAAATAAAATATTATGTATGAAAATAATTTCTGACACATATGATTCACTCATTATAATATGATAAAATGTGGTGTGTAGAAGAAATTTTAATATGATGAAATAATAGTTACTTTGAAAATAAATAAAATAACTTGAAAAATTAGAATATTAATACATATAAATTAATTTTATTAATTGATTATATTTAAATTTTTTTATATATTAATAATTTATAAATGTATAAGTTTAGTAGTTAGGATCTGGTTTTTATAGACGAGTGAAAATCCACATCCACTTCTTAATGAATCGAATCCTTATAAGATTGGATGGGAATATGGGAGCATAGCTGTTTTTAGAAGAATCTTATGTCATTATTTTACTAACCAGGCTATTAGACTGAATATTTATGATGATAATTCCTTGGTGCACATCGTTGATCAGCTTAAATCTTCCTTTGTGTACCTATGCAAATAAAGTGACAGTACCATTTTTCAGAGAACAAGTTGCATTTGCATTCTATTCAATAACATTATCATATACCTTAGCCAAGAAACTTGCAATGTTTCTACAATAGGTTGTGCCCAAAGAAGTTAAGAAATACTATGATTCTACTCAAATTTTGATGGCAATCCTCAGCATGTTAAACACTCATTTTCGATTTTACGATGATAAAACTGTGAATAGACAAGCTTTGAAAGATAAAAAAAAGGAGGATTGCTTTTACTATTATGAAAGAACGCGGAACATAGATTGAACTTATGTCAATCAAGAACCAAGTACCAAGTATTGTGCGGGAGTTCTAGTGTGAGGACCGGTGAGGAATAACTTTGAGAGAAAGTGGAAACAACAAGAACCTCACTCCCTCCCTCTCTATGACCCTATCTAAAATGCAGTCGCTTATTTTTCGGATAAAATTGGAACAAGAATCATATATCTCCTGTTCCTAAAAATGCAATAGCAAATAGTTATATAAAATATGAATAATATTTATTTATTTGTATTATTAACAGGTCCGATTTTAATCAATTTAGGTGGAATATTTTATCGAAATTGAAACATTTAAATTGAAATATTTTAATTTTTAATTTCAGTTCAAAATCATTTTTATTTGAATGGAGTTTTCATGTTTTAGTACTAGTGTCAATTCATTTTTTATTTTGTTGAACGATAATTTTTACTTAAACCTGATAATTTGTTCATTTTATATTTTTTCACGTCTTCTTCTACTTTCGTGTTTAGTTTAAATGAATACTAAATCCATCACTAGTTAAGAATTCGTTTGTGTACATATACCTGCATGTCGTGTAATTTTGTGTCATATTTTATGTAATTTTGACCAAAACATTGTTTAAATATTATAGTTTCGATTAAATTTTTAGTCTCATCCCATCCAGACTATTTGGTTAACATAGAAAAAGGTCGCCCTACTCAAAACGAACAAAATATTATATATATTTAGCCGTGTAATTCGAGGAAACAATGAAGAAGCTTTTGGAAGGTGGTTGGTCCAGGGTTTGCGGACTAGTGTAAGTTCTGTTATGTAAAGTTGTTTATATATTTATTATATTATTTATATTAATTAATTATATTATATAATTATATTATATTATATTATATTATATTATATTATATTATATTATATTATATTATATATATTAATTATTTATTAATTTATTATATTATATTATATTATATTATATTATATTATATTATTATATTATATTATATTATGTTATTTTATAGTTGGGACTAGTGTACTTCTTTTCAAAGTTATACTAGTGGGTTTGGTATTGAATTGAGAATTATTTTAAAAGAAAGTGAAAAATGTATTTATTGAATTTGGAATTCTTGTTTCTAGAACTGTAATCTTAAAAGATCTTGGATGAGTTTGGGGTCATAGATGTTAAATATCTTCTGCTGACATTTGTTTATTGATTAAATAATTTATCTTGGATTGAGGTTTCATCGTGATGACCAAATCCTATGACCCTGTATATGGATTTCATGTACTAAAAAAAGGTCGCCCTATTCGAAATGAACAAATATTATATACATATATACATATACATATATATCGTAAACGAGGATATAGTAGAGGTTGCAAACAAGACGGTATACAACTTGGTTTTGGAAGATATGGTACTAAAAATTGTAGAGACGGTCGTCTTTCAGATCGAGCCATTGAAGTAGCGCCCCAAGTTATAATCGAACAACTCCGGCAAATAATTTAAAAAAATATGGAGACATGGGTAAGAGTTTTCGCATATCTTTTTATTACTAGCAGAATGGGAAGCCAAAAGGAAATTCTATAAGTTACATTACTCGTATGTGCACGTGACACATTTTACTTGAAATATGTGTGGTGAGTTTGTCAAATGCACGACAAGCCCTCGTTCGCTTCCATATTTAGGTTCCTCCAGTTGAGTCGCAAGCGAAAATCGTCAAAGGTCTCATTCAAATCTAATTTATAAATTAATCAATAGCTTCTTCTTTTGTTTTTAAAATTTTCACAAAATAATGAATTTTCTTTTCAATATATTTTTTTTGTTAGGATTACTTTTATTAATTGAGTTTAAGTCAATAAGTTATAAGTGTTATCAAATTTTTGAATTTGAATTTTTTTCTATTTTTTTATAAAAATTATAAATACAATATACATTTATAAAATATATTTAAATAATTTTAAAATATTTCTTTAAATATGTATTTATGTCAATTTATATCTGTTCATGTGTGTAACAAAGGTAAATTCAAAACCGCCTCTTAATTTATTTATTTAATTACAATTACGTGTTTGTGTACGAAAAAGATAAACCGAAATACGAAAAAAATTATGTCGTATATGAAATTGTTGACTGTAATTGTACCGTAATAATATGTATTTATGGAAAAATTATTATTTGTTTCAAAATGAGATAATAAAAAAGAACAAACAATTATTATTTCAACCAAACAATCCTCTACTACAAAATATTAGAGGTCCAAAATATTATTAAAAAATCCAATCTTATAAATACTAGGGGTCCAAATAATTATTACAAAAGATAACTTTTCTCATAATAATATGAGATCTTGCATGTATTCATGTGCGTCTGCGAATTCAATTTGAACATATGTCCTGACAAGTCAATTCATAAAAATTTATAATACAAATTTGGGGTTAGGTCGATTTGGTTACCTACTCAAGCCCAAAACCCCTTGCAGCGTTACTCAATTTCATAATCAGATAAATTCCTTCATATCTAAAACCCCTCTTCGCATATACTGTAATTGATAAGGATTAGAATTTGATAATTAATAGAAGTTGGAATTGATTATGGGAATCGTGGGAATAATGGGTTTGATTTGGAGAGAGAATTATGGGATGTGGAAGAGTAAAAATCAGTTTGGAATTGATTTTGATTAAAAATCCTGATTTTCTCTTAAAACTGCTGTTTTATTTTTTTTCGAACAGGGACCCGGCGCGGGTGCCTGCTAGGACGGCGCGGGCGCGCTCACTCTCTGGAAAATCGGCACGAGCGTGGCCGCGCGCTGGATCAGCGAGGCCGCACTTGGTCACTGGAGTTGGCCCTGAATTTTCTTCTTTTTCTGATTTTTTTTATGTTTTATCCTTTTTTCTTGCATCCTCTACCTACGAATGTACAACAAAATTGGGTTGCCTCCAAGAAGCGCTTCTTTTACGTCGCTAGCTCGACGTAGAACTCGAGATCAAATGGACAATAGAACGACACTAACCACCTCGCGGTTTACCGTATCACCATAGTAATGCTTCAACCTCTGACCATTTACCTTGAATGCTTGGGCCGGATAATTCTAAAACATTTCCAGCGCTCCATGTGAAACATTGTTTAGACAATAAACGGCCCTGACCATTTTGACTTCTACTTTCTAGGAAAAAGACGGAAACGAGAGTTGAACAAAAGAAATTATTTCCCCGACACAAATGATTTAAGCACTAGACCTCGATCATGCCACCTCTTGACTTTCTCCTTGTACATTTTGTTGTTCTCATAAGCTTGAAGTCAAAACTCGTCGAGTTTATTCAATTGAAGCATCCTCTTCTTTCCAGCCGTATCGAAATCCAGATTGAACTTCTTCAAAGCCCAGTATGCTTTATGCTCGAGAACCACAAGTAAATGACACCCTTTACCATAAACCAACTGGAAGGACGACATTCCCAAAGGAGTTTTGTAAGTTGTTCTATAAGCCCAAACAGCTTCATCAAGCTTCAAAGACCAATATTTCCTTGATGGACATACAAGTTTTTCCAAAATGCGTTTGATCTCTCTGTTATATACCCCATCTTGACCATTCGTATGAGGATGATAAGCTGCAGCAATGCGATGATTCACATAATACCTTTTCATCATAGCAGTGAACTTGTGATTACAAAAATGCGACCCCTCATCACTGGTTATGACTCTTGGAGTTCCAAACCTTGTGAATATCTACTTATGAAGAAAATTAAGCACCACTTTCGCATCGTTCTTTGACAACACCTTAACTTCAACCCATTTCGACACGTAATCAACCGCCAACAAGATACTGATTGTTACAAGATGAGACAAATGGCCCCATGAAGTCAATTCCCCAAACATCGAAGACTTCAACCTCGAGAAGCACAATAAGAGGCATCTCATCCCTTTTAGACATATTACCCACCGTTGACATCGATCACATTTCAAAACGAACTGATGAGCATCTTTAAATAATGTCGGCCAAAGGAAACCTGCTTGAAGAACACGAGCTGCTGCCTTTTCTCCTCCATAATGTCCTCCATAAGCTGTTAAGTGGCAATCTCGTAAGATCCCCCCGTTTCGATGTAGGGAATACATCTCCTGATGGTTTGGTCAGCTCTTTGTCAAAAAATAAATGGCTCATCCCACACATACCACTTTACTTCATGTAGAAACTTCTTCCTTTGAGCGTAAGATAAGTCAGGAGGCATGATATTACTCACAAGGTAGTTCACAATGTCTGCAAACCACGGTTCTTCTTCTTGCACTCCAAACAGCTGCTCGTCGGGAAAAGACTCATTTATCAATGTCTTCTCCAATGAAGTAGCATTAGGATTTTCTAAACGCGAGATATGATCAGCGACTTGATTTTCAGTTCCTTCTATGTCCTTGATCTCTAGTTCAAGTTCTTGAAGCAAAAGAACCCAATGAATCAATTTAGGCTTCAAGTCCTTCTTTGAGACGAGATATCGAATTACAGCGTGATCAGTGAAAACTGTCACCTTAGTCCTAAGTAATAAGATCGAAATTTCTCAAAACCATAGACAATAGCCAAAAGCTCTTCTCCGTCTCTAGTAGTATAATCAGTTGGGCACCATTTAGGGTCTTACTAGCATTGTAGACCACATGAAATATGTAGTTCTTCCT
>NW_027420433.1:0-98101 GCF_009905375.1 Apium graveolens
TGGTATGGTAAACCATCTGTACAGATTCCAGTTGATTCAATCTCTCAGGAGTTGCTCCAATACCTGGTTCACTCAAGGAAGTTGGGATCATTGGTAGTGTTGTGTACTCTTCTTTCATCAGCACTTCCCAATCCAGTTTTATCTCTAGCTTCCTTTCCAGTAACTACTCTTGCCTTCAAAACCACTTGCAGTAGTCTTCAAAGATTGAGTCTGTTTTGCTTTAGTGAATCCTGGTAGGAGTGTCTTTGATCTATTTTCTAATATCAAGTTAACTTGAGCTCTGTCAGAGGTTACTTGCTTCTTCTGAATATCAGAACTTACAATTTCTTGACTCTGAACAACTTGAGCCATGTCAGAGGTTGTTTTAAGAACTTTTCTTGAAGTCAGAGCAAGATCATCTTTTTCATCAGCAATTTCTTCTTCCTCAGGAGGTACATAAGCCTTGATAGGTTAACCAACCTTTTCTTTACCCTTGGATCTTGGATCTATCTGTGGTTGTGATCTAGCCAATGTTGCTTCAGTATGTGTCCTTTCTTTGATCACAATGCCTTTAAGTTTTGGAAGTGACTTTTTACCAGAAGCTTCAGATTTAGATGTGACTTTCTCTGATTTAAGTCTGGCTTCTCCTTCCTTTAAACTTTCCAAGTCCATTCCTGGATTTTCTTGAAGAAATAACTGTCTTGACATTTCTTCATCAAGATCTAGAAGTTCATCAGAACTTATCCTTTTACCAGCAGCAGAACTTATTCTTTTCCCAGTATCAGAACTTGTCCTGTGACTAGCTTGTCTTGATGTAAACCTTCTACCTTGACTATGACCGCTACCCATTCCAGAGTATCCTTGATCATCATTTCCATCATCCTTTCCTTGCAGTGTCTTGTTAGTTTTTGCATTTGGACTTAATTACCTTCTCCCCCTTTTTGGCATCAGCAGGTAGTAAAAGAGAGATAAGTAATTCCACTGAGGATTGGATTTCAGTAAGTTGAGATTGCTGAGAAGCTTGATTTGTCAGAATATCATCAATCTGAGCTTGTTGTTTCTCTTGAGTTTTCTCAATATATGCAATCCTGTCAATGGTAGGTTGAAAGAACTTTTTCTTATCAATTTTCCAAACTTGTTCTTGTTTGATAAAGTTCTCCTGAATCTTGTGTAGCTCTACATGAGTAGTTGAATGAAGACCCTGTAGATGTTTAGTACTCAATGCAGTGACTCTAAGCTGGGTTTTACAATCATCAGAATTTAACATTTCATCAGCTTTAGTCAAGTGCTCAGCAAGATGTAATGCATTGGAACACATGAAACTGAGTTCCATTCCTTAGTCCACTCCTGACCTGCAGGAGTTTCACTCCAAGGTACTGGTGCATCCCTGATAACAAACTTCTCTACCAGTTCAGACTTAGGAAGAGTCTGTTGAGGAGTATGTCCTGAAGGACCTGGTTCATCAACATCTACAGTTGGAGCAGCTTCACCAGTATCTCCAGCATTTGCAGCATCAGAACTTAAAGAATCAGTATCTTCGGATAAGACAACAGTGTGAGTAGCAATGGAGGCTTTAGCATCCTCTAATTGCTGATCTGATACTAAGTTCTGATCAACAGCCATATCCTGATGCTCACCTAAAGTCTGATCATCAGCATCTTGATGCAGAGAAGGTGTTGTTGATAACTCTGGAGTTTGAACAACATCAGTAACAGGTGTTGTGAAAGGATTATTTGCTGTTGGAGCTTCTAAGAAAAGTATTTCAGGCACAACCAGGTTCTGAATATCAATTTCAGCACTTGTGCCTGGATCAACAAGAGACACAGATGGTGAGTTAGCCTTGTCAGATACAGCTTCCTGAGATGGAGTTGATGGAGAAGAAGTGACTGGAGCAAATTCCTTGTCTTGTGAGATCAGAGATTCCTGATCCCCTTCCTTAGCTGCTTCCTCTTCATCATCTGAAACTGGCCTTTGTGCCCTCTGTTTCTTGTACTTCCTTGTTGATGTGGATTCCTTGGGAGTTTCAGGAACTATCATTCGTCTAAGCCTCTTGAGAAGCCTAGAAACCCCAATTTCAGAATCCTTCTGAGAAACCTCTTTCTCAGCTTCAATTACAACAGGTTCTCTAGCAGGAACCTGTTCCTCAGAATCAGATTCATCTCTCAATACAATCCTCCTTCTCTTTTGAGATGTTTGAGGAATAGTTTTTGTTCTCTTTGGCTTGGAGGATGAGGGTTGAACAGTCTGTGAAGTAGAGAGATAGGATTTGAGATAATTCCTGAGGGTAGGTTGAGTAGAATGAGTGGTAGGTGCTGAAGATGATGGATTTTGGGTGTTTGGAGTTGGTTGGACATCAGAATAAACAGATCTATAAGTATCAGGATCAGCACTTACAAGGATCTGTTTTACAGACTTAGGAATCTGTAATGGTCTAACCATTTTTTTCTTAGTATCAGCATTTACCAGATCATTAAAATATCGTTTTGCAACTCTAAAAGGTGGGGTTGAGGAACTGACTAATTGAGGTTCATCAGTACAAAAAGTATATAGAAGTTGACAGAATCTAGCAAAATAGACAATATTTCTATTCTCTGTCATCCTATCCCCAATAAAACCAATTATTCCAGTTGCAAAATCAAAATGAGTTTGATGAATAATAGCATACCCTATGTGCTAACTCAGAATTGGGATAGCATCAAAATTCGAACATTTGTTCCCAAAAGCTTTGGTGATGCAGTCAAAGAAGAAACTCCATTCTCTTCTGATATTAGCCCTTTTTAACTGCCCAAGCTTTGCCAAACTCTTTTCATATCCCAAATCAGCCATTAACTCCTGAAGTGCTAATTCCTCTGGAGTTGAAAAAGTACAATTTTCTGGGAGATGTAGAGCTTTGCGTATTGTACCAGGAGTGACTACATAAGATGAATCACCCACTTCAAAAACAATACTGGGAGTGCCATGTTTACCACCATCATCAAAGTGCCCAGTCCGCTAAAACGTCAAAACTTGTTGACTCGAAAAGGCTTCAGGCTGTGTTAATGCGTACCCAATCTCACTGTGTGCAAGAAGATCTTGCACAAAATGCAATTCAGATGGAGCTTCAGCATGATCAAGAATTGCAGCATAGTTGTTTGGAACAAACTTAGCTCCATCAATGATTAAATCCTTTGGTGCCATGTGAAAAAAATATTGAGATTCAAGTATGCCTGTTAGGTGTTTGAGATAATGTCTGTATGAAAAACCAACGTGAGAAAGAAGGAAAAGGAGAGTAAAAGTAAGGAGAGAGATAAAGTATAAAGAAAATAAAAGATTAAAGAAATCTTCTCTCTGTTGTACTTATACTCTGAACAAAAATGTTACCGTTGGACACCTGTCAGACATGCAGTAATAACGGATAGTTACTGAGCTCGAGAAAACAGGAATCATTACTTACCCAGTTGCCTAGTTTCAAGGAAAAACCGTTCCATTTATCAAGAGAACTAGTTTTAATTCAAAATTTAAACCGTTAGCACTGATTGAATTATTTTTCACTGCATCATTGAAATTCTGAAAATACATCACATGAAAATGACCAAGATAAATTAGATATGTAAGTGCTGAAAATGAATCAGAACTTAATATAAAACAAAAGTTATATGGTTATCAGAATATCAATCAGGATTTATCAACACAAGATAAAATAACTCAGAGATAAAATCTTGAAGTAAAAACAATTTTCATTAATATATCAAGATAATACATTTATGAAATGGAAATTACATCAATACTTATACAAGATTTTCCCTAAGCTTCTAATCCTAACATCAACAACCTTAGTCCTAGCTAAGAAGCCTGACAAAGCTGATGATGAAGAAAAACAGGAAGAAGACGAGATTAAGTCATCTTCTTCTTCCTACGCTCGACAAACAGAATGGCGAGTCTGATGATTCGCTCTTGTTGGCGGAGACGCTGAAGATGAAGTTCTCTTCGAACGGCCACCAAATCACATTTGATAACCTCTGGAAATTGAATCCAGAGATTGTGAGGAATGTTGGTGATAGGTTATGGAGTTGGAATTCCATTCACAAAGACATGAACAGTCTCATCACCACAATTGTAGAACCAGCCAAATTCAGCCATTTGTGATGATAAGTGAAAAACGAGAGTGATTTTGTGATAAAAGTGTGATGGGAAGACTGATGTGAAGTGGTTGTTTATATAGACAAGAGAATGCCAGGAGACGCAAAGAAATTGAATGCTGACAGGTAGAATTAATTCTACCTCGTCTCCCTAGACTTTGAAAAAGAATAACAGTCATTGGAAAGAGGAATCATGTTTTAAACCGCACAACACACAAGAAACAGTGGACTGTTCAAGGACGAATACCATTAATCCTAATCATAGTGACTATTAATCTTCCACTTCAACATATTCAATTATTAACTGAGACTGTTATTAAATTTTATTCACAGATAAGTCAAGTAAAACATTAGACTGTAATATCAGAACTTAGACTTATATCAGAACTTAACAGTTATCAGAACATAATTTCTTAACTCGAAAAAGGAATGCCCATCTTAGTAAATCCTCATACAAGTTCTGAGTTATAGACGTCAGAACTTAATCATCAGAACGTGTAACTAGAACTTGTCCTCAGAATTTGTGCAATAATGACACAATGACTGTTTATCTAAAATAACATAGACCACCACTAGAAATTTTCATCATTCAGATGAAGTGATTAGTGTGTGCATTAAGCGAAATAACAGACAAAGAGTAAAGTCTGATTCACTTCAGTACATCTTAGAAATAAGGCATAACTAAAATTTTGCTAAGGAGCTGTCATTGTCCTGAAACCTACTGATGAATGAGTTTATGCTTGAGTCCACCTCACCTGTTTTGTGCTAATTTTATGCATCTTTTGAAATTCTATTTTACAGTGGCTTCTCAGTGTAAGTGAGTCACGACTGTTTATCAGAATTTATGCTATTATCAGAGTATTTCTCCAGTAATCATAGAGTGTGAAAAGTCACCAAGAAAATATTTTGCTTTTCTAATGCATATTTACTTAATACCAGCAATGCACTTGGGTCGTCCCTTCCATATTTTTACTCTAGATCTCAAAGGAGTACCTGATTTTATTCTTTGATCTTTTTGCTTTTTCTTTTGATAAGTGAGGTTTATCAGCACTTAGTACATTCAGCAGTTTTACTAGTATCAGAACTTAACAGATGAGTAGCATTATTCTAATTTATGACTTAGTAATAAGATATACAAAGTAAACTTAACTAAGCTCAATTATCAGAATTTGCTAGTGTCATAAGATTTCCACTAAAATAATTACTTCTTACATGGAATTATTTGTTTATTGAAGACTACTAGGTCAGTATCTAGCACAGTTATCCTCATAGGATTGAATAGGTACTAGAACAGACATATCACTTATCAGAGTTTAGACACATATATCAGACAACAGCCAGTACTTAAAGACATTTATCAATTAAGCACAGAATATACAATGAGATTAATTCTGTAAATACTGAGCATAAAGTCTGATAACATATAACAAGTCTAAGCAGATTTAGAGAAAGAACCTGAAACCATTCCAAGTTCATTTACCAATCTTGTAAAAGTAGCTTCACACAGTGGTTTTGTGAAGATATCTGCTAGTTGTTGATCTGTGGGAACAAAATGCAATTCCACTGTACCTTCATCCACATGTTCCCTGATGAAGTGGTACCTGATGCTGATGTGCTTTATCATTGAGTGTTGAACTGGATTACCTGTCATAGCAATAGCACTTTGATTATCACAGTAAATAGGGATTTTGAAATATGTTAACCCATAATCCAGTAACTGATTCTTCATCCAAAGAATCTGTGCACAACAGCTTCCTGCAGCAATATACTCTGCTTCTGCAGTTGATGTGGAAATTGACTTTTGTTTCTTGCTGTACCAAGAAACCAATCTGCCTCCAAGAAATTGGCAGCTTCCACTTGTGCTTTTCCTGTCAATTTTGCACCCTGCAAAATCTGCATCTGAGTAACCTATTAGTTTAAAATCTGATTCTCTAGGATACCATAATCCCAGAGCAGCTGTTCCTTTAAGATACTTAAAGATTCTTTTTACAGCTGTTAAGTGAGGTTCTCTTGGATCTGCTTGAAATCTTGCATAAAGACAGGTAGCATACATGATATCAGGTCTACTAGCAGTTAGATAGAGTAGAGAGCCAATCATACCTCTGTAGTCAGTAATATCTACTGATTTACCGGTATCCTTATCCAGTTTTGTAGCAGTGGCCATTGGAGTGGATGCACTTGAATAATCTTGCATTCCAAATTTCTTCAGCAAGTTTCTGGTGTACTTGGTTTGACAAATAAAAGTACCTTCCTCATTCTGCTTGACTTGAAGGCCCAGAAAATAGCTAAGTTCCCCCATCATACTCATCTGATATCTTGACTGCATTAGTTTGGCAAACTTCTTGCAAAGTTTGTCATTTGTAGATCCAAAAATGATATCATCAACATAAATCTGGACCAGAAGTAAGTCCTTTCCATGGTTGAGGTAGAACAGTGTTTTATCTATTGTCCCTCTGTTGAATCCACTTTCCAGAAGAAACTGAGCTAAAGTCTTATACGATGCTCTAGGAGCTTGCTTAAGTCCATAAAGTGCTTTATCAAGCCTGTAGACATAATCTGGATGTTTGGTATCTACAAAACCTGGAGGTTGTTCAACATATACCTCTTCCTCCAATTCTCCATTGAGAAAAGCACTTTTCACATCCATTTGAAAGACAGTAAACTTTTTGTGAGCAGCATAAGCCAAAAATATCCTTATGGCTTCTAACCTAGCAACTGGTGCAAATGTTTCATCATAATCAATTCCCTCCTGTTGAGAATATCCTTTTGCAACCAGCCTTGCCTTATTCCTTATAATTATGCCATCACTGTCAGTTTTGTTTCTGAATACCCACTTTGTACCAACAACAGATCTATTCTTTGGTCTTGGCACTAGGGTCCAGACTTTGTTTCTTACAAATTCATTCAACTCTTCCTGCATTGCTTGCACCCAATCAGCATCTTGAAGAGCTTCTTCCACTTTCTTTGGCTCAGTCTGAGAGAGAAAAGAATTGTAAAGACATTCATTTGAAGTACCTGTTCTAGTTCTGACACCTGCATCAGGATTTCCAATTATCAAATCAGGTGTATGTGATTTTGTCCACTTCCTTGCAGATGGAAGGTTTTCTCTAGAACTGGATGCTCCCCCATGATCCATGCTATCTTTATTTTCATTTTCTGATGCTCCCCCTGAAACTATGCTCTCTGAGTTGGATTCTTCAGTATTTAGATTTTCAGCACTATCAGAACTTGGCTTATCAGAACTTGACGAATCAGAACTTGAAGAGCCAGATGCATGTTCTGATGTTTCTTGAGATGTGGTAGGATCTTGAGTATGCTCCCCCTGCATAGGTGCATCTTCCTTTGACGTAGTCACCACAGTTTCAATAACATCAGAGTTTAATCCATCAGAGTTTACAGTATCAGGACTTAGACTGTCAGGATTTTCAGTATCAGAATTTGAGTCTTCATTTTCAAATCTCAGCTGATCATGGTCAATGAAATCTTCAAGACCAGTAATCTTCTTGTCATCAAAAGAGACATTGATAGATTCCATGACCACTTTTGTTCTCAAATTATAGACTCTAAAGGCTTTTGTGGAAAGTGGATATCCAACAAAGATTCCTTCATCAGCTTTTAGATCAAACTTTGATAGCTGTTCAGGATGAGTCTTGAGAACAAAACACTTGCATCCAAATACATGCAAATATTTTCAGATTTGGCTTCTTTTTCTTCACCATCTCATATGGTGTTTTTCCATGCTTGTTAATGAGTGTTGCATTTTGAGTAAAACAAGCAGTCTGCACAGCTTCAGCCCAGAAATAGGTTGGAAGCTTTGCTTCTTCAAGCATTGTACGTGCAGCTTCAATGAGAGTTCTATTCTTCCTTTCAACAACTCCATTTTACTGTGGAGTTCCAGGAGCAGAAAATTCCTGCTTTATTCCATGGCTTTTGCAGAACTCTTCCATTATCAAATTCTTGAACTCAGTGCCATTATTACTCCTTAAAATTTTCACAGAATCTTTGACCATTTTATCCAGCTGTTTGACATGATCAATCAAGATAGATGCAGTTTCACTTTTTGTGTGCAAGAAATACACCCATGTGTATCTGGTGAACTCATCCACTATGACCAACGCATACTTCTTCTTTGCAATAGACATGTCATTTACTAAACCAAATAGATCAACATGTATTAGATGATAAGGCTCAAGAATTGATGATTCAGTCTTGCTCTTGAATGAAGATTTTCTTTGTTTGGCTTTCTGACATGAATCACAAAGACCATCAGGAGCAAATACTGTGTTTGGCAATCCTCTCACAAGATTTTTCTTGACCAGTTCATTTATATTGTTGAAATTTAAATGAGAGAGTTTCTTATGCCAATTCCAGCTTTCTTCAATTGATGCTCTACTCATCAGACAGACTGCAGAACCATCAGTACTTGTTAAAAGCTTAGCTTCATAAATGTTACCACGCCTGTATCCTTTCAGAACAACTTTGCCTTTAGATTTACTCACTATTTCACAGTGTTCTTCAAAGAAATCAACATGATAACCTCTGTCACAGATTTGACTTATACTCAGTAGGTTGTGTTTAAGTCCTGAGACCAGAGCTACTTGTTTAATTATGACATTTCCAAGATTGATATTACCATATCCCAATGTTTTTCCAATGTTGCCATCTTCATAAGAAACACTTGGGCCAGCTTTCTCCACAAAGTCTGATAGCAGGGCCTTATTTCCAGTCATATGTCCTGAACATCCACTGTCCAGAACTAGAATATTTTTCCTGTTGCCCTGCAATCACAAAGACCACTAATTATTAGTTTTAAGGACCCAGACTTGCTTGGATCCTTTGGCCTTATTAAGTTTGTTAACATTTGCAGCGGATTTAGCATCAGAGTTTATGTTAACATTTTTCTTATCAGAACTTACACTATCAGACTTTGAATCAGAATTTACACTAGAAGGAACAATGGAAACTTTCTTCAAAGAAGGTTTTATTTGATAATAATCATAGTACAAACTATGATATTCCTTACAAGTATAAGTGGAATGCCATAAACTACCACAATGAAAACAAGGATTTTGTGGTTTGTATCTAACAGACTGACTCTTAACTCCTGATTTTGAAGGTAAGGAGTTAATATTCTTATTCTTCCTGCAAAAAGAAGCCAGATGGTTAGAACTTCCACAGTTATGACATGTTTTCCTAGGAGCATCAGGAACAGGTTTATAATTATTGCTTTTATTCACACCTTCCTTTCCATTCCTATTTTTCCTAGGTGATTTTACCTTGTTTGCATTCTTAACATCTTTCAGCTTATGTTTAAGCTGCTTCTTCGTCATTAAGCCTATGTTCACTTCAGCTGTCTTTTCCTGTTTTCATTTGTCAGAAGTTGATTCCTTTGTAACTTCTAATTTTTCATTTTCAGACTTTACAGTTACAAACTTAACAGGTTTTAACTTTGGCTTTTGCTTATCAACAGACTTAATTTCTTCAGTTCCTTTATCTTTCTTATCTTCTCCATAACCTAAGCCCTCTTTCCAGTTTCCACTACTTAGCAAATTTTGAGTTATTTTGCCAGAGTTAGTCCAAGTCCTGATAATCTCTCTTTCCTTTTCTAACTCACTTTTAAGAGATTCATTTAATTTTAGCACTTCATTCCTAACATACAAAGCATCATCTCTATCCTTCTGAGTTTGATGGAACATGACTAACTCTTTTTCTAAGAAATCATTCCTTTTCTTAAATGCAAGATTTTCAGAAGTTAATCTTTCACATGTTAAAGTTTGATCTCTATAGCTAACAAACATGGTTTTAAGATATCTTCTCAACTCATTAATATCATCAGTATGAAAAACATAAGTAGTCTGAGGTACCTTTGTTTCAGCAGCTTCAGAACTGCTCTCAGCACTTTCTTTATCAGCATTTGCCATTAATGCATAGTTCTCCTCACTTTCAGAGTCTGAGGTGTCTGTCCAGCTTTTCTGCTTTGTGACAAGAGCCTTGCCTTTATCACCCTTTACCTTCTTGCAGTCAGGAAATATGTGGCCTTTCTCACCACAGTTATAGCATTTAACATTGGTGTAATCTCCTCTGTCAGACTTTCCTCCTCTGCCTTCAGATCTTCTGAAATTCTTCTTATCAGAACTTATGCCTTTCCTGGAAAACTTCTTTCCCTTCTTGAACTTCTTGTATACAATCTTTGTGATTCCTTTCACCATAAGAGCACACAGCTTCATCATCTCCTCATCAGCATCAGTCTCAGGCAAGCTTTCAGAATCTTAGTCATCATCACTCTCAGAACTTGATGACTCAGTATCAGACTTTATGAAAAGAGCTTTACCCTTGTCTTTCTTTGAGGAAGCTGCTTTGGGGAATTCTTCTTCAGCCTTAAGAGCAACTGTCCTTGACTTTCCTCCTTTCCTCTTGCTTCTTTGTTCCATCTCCAGCTCATGAGTCTTGAGCATTCCATCGATTTCGTCAAGAGTTGTTTCATCAAGTTTGTAGTTGTCTCTTATTGTCGTTGCCTTCAAATCCCAGCATTCAGGAAGAGCTAACAGGAACTTAAGGTTTGAATCTTCAATATCATACTCTTTATCAACCAATGACAAATCATTCAAAAGTTTGACAAATCTATCATATAAATCATTCAATGACTCATTAGTCTTTGAGTCAAAGTGTTCATACTCTTGAGTGAGTATTGTCTTCCTGTTCTTCTTAATTGCGTCAGTTCCCTGACACCTTGTTTCCAGAGCATCCCATATCTCCTTAGCAGTCTTGCAGTTGATTACCCTGTTTGACATTACATTATCAATGGCACTATGCAGTAAGTGTCGTACCTTAGCATCCTTAGCAATTGATGCTATGTCCTCAGCAGTATAATCACTCTTCTCCTTTGGTACGGTCTTTGCTGCTTCACCTGCAACTGCAACAACGAGTTTGGTTGGTTTGTGAGGACCTTCCTTGATTCTATCAAGGTATTCTGGATCTGTTGCTTCCAGGAACATGGTCATCCTTACCTTCCATATGGGATATTCAGATGGTCTCAGTATGGGAACTCTGATGGTCTCATACCGACTCTGAATTTGTGTCTTTGGTGGTTCCTCAGTTTTGGTAGGCTTAGTTAGAGTTTCTGTGTCCGACATGATTGTGTTTGGATCTTTAACTATATGTATGTTAACAGATAAGCTCTGATACCAATTGTTAGGTCACACACACACTGTAGAGGGGGTGAATACAGTGTATAGTACACTCAAATCGAACTTTAAGAACTTAAGTAACAGAAAACAAATTTTATTGAAACAATAAACTCTGTTACAGTATGGAACTGTTACCTCTCAGTGATGAACAAATATCACGAGATCTGCTAGGGTTACAATGAATAATCTTTTCTAATAATGATAACACTTATAGTGTAAACCCTATGTCTGTGTTTATATACTACACAGTTACAAGATAATCGCTAATTGATATGGAATATAATTCTGCTTCCTAAAATATATCAATCAGATATCTTTTCTTCCAAGTATTCCATTCTTCACGGAATTCCTTCTTCATGCATGTCTCTTCTTATGTTTATCTTGATCTTCTTTCCTTTAATCAGCTACTGTCCTTATCTGATTGTCCTTCAGCACTTAAGTTCTGATATCTATCTTCTGATGATTATCTCCTGATAACATAAGTACTGATATCCTTAAGTCCTGACTTCCAGTATAAGTACTGATCAATAGTTAAGTACTGATTTATCCTGTTCAGTAAGATCTGAAAGCTAAACATAAAACATATTAGCCATGACATTATCAAATATATCTAACAGGGAATAATCGATAGAACATAAACATTAATAATCCAAATGTCTTTAAATAAAACATCATACTGTTCTCTCTAGGGCACAAACACTAACAGTTTGCAGAAATGTGCTACAAGACTTATTATTACATAAGCTACACTCTCGATGGATGTTCAGTGGTCATCCGTTGGGACAATTAAGTTCATCCTTCGGGACTATTGTAGAACATCCATCGAGAGCTACAAAAACACTAAGTTAAATCTACTAAGGTGTTTTGTTTACTTATCATCAAGTTCACAACATATTCCTAACATCCTTAAAAACACTAACCAATTCAAATTACTGATTGCAGGGTGACAGGAGGAATGCTCTAGTCTGGGACAATGGATGCTTAGGACATATGACTGGTTATAAATCCCTGCTATCAGAATTTGAGGAGAAGGCTGGCCCAAGTGTTTCTTATGGAGATGGAAACTTAGGAAAATCTTGGGATATGGAAAAATCAAAATTGGAAATATCATCATTGAAAATGTAGCTCTGGCTGTAGGACTCAAGCATAATCTGATCAGTGTGAGTCAAATCTGTGATAGAGGTTACCATGTCAATTTTTATGAGGAGCATTATGAAATTTTCAATAAGTCTGATGGCAAGATCACATTGACTCGTGTAAGACATGGTAGTTTATATGAAGCCAGGGTCTCCACAAGAATTAAAAATTCAAAAGTTTGTCTACTGAGTAGAGCATCGGTGGAAGACAGCTGGAACTGGAATAAAATACTTTTTCACCTCAACTTCAATAATATCAATGAAATATGAGGAAAGATCTTGTAAGAGGATTGCCCAATGCAGTGTTTACTCCTGATGGCTTATGTGATTCATGCCAGAAAACCAAACAAAGGAAAACATCTTTCAAGAGTAAAACTGAATCCTCCATTCTTGAACCATATCATCTACTTCATATTGATATCTTTGGTCCAGTGAATGTTATGTCAATTGCCAATAAGAGGTATGCACTTGTAATTGTTGATGAATATACAAGATACATATGGGTGTATTTTCTGCACAACAAGGATGAATCTTCATCCATTCTTCTGGATCATGTGAGGGAGCTGGAAAAAGGATCAGCATACAAAGTGAAAATCATCAGAAGTGATAATGGAACTGAATTCAAGAATAGCTCTATGGAAGAGTTCTGCAAACTCAAGGGAATAAAACAAGAGTTTTCTTCTCCTGGAACTCCACAACAAAATGGAGTTGTTTAAAAAAAGAATAGAAACTCTGATAGAAGCTGCAATAACCATGCTAGAGGAAGCAAAATTGCCTACCTACTTCTGGGCTGAGGCTGTGCAAACTTCTTGCTTTACACAAAATACAACATTGATCAACAAGCATGGAAAAACACCATTTGAGATGGTAAAAGGAAATAAGCCAAATTTGAAATACTTTCATATATTTGGTTGTAAGTGTTTTGTTCTCAAAACTCATCCGAAGCAGCTTACCAAATTTGATTTGAAAGCTGATGAAGGAATTTTTGTGGGATATTTATTATCTATAAAAGCCTTCAGAGTTTACAATTTGAGAACAAGAACAATCATGGAATTTATACATGTATCTTTTGATGACAAGAAGATAACAGGTCTAGAAGATGCAGATGACCATGACAAGTTGAGATTTGAAAATGAAGTACCTTATGCTGAACTTATAAATCTTGACTCTGACACAGTAAATCCTGATATCACTCAAAACTCTGGGGTTCCACAGAACAGTGGAAATTCTTCTAACAATGAAGCATATGTTGGGGGGAGCAACATGACTCAAATCCAAAGACTACTGCAAGTGATTCAACTCAAGAAACATCAGTTGAAAGATCATCAGACTCATCTTCCTTAAATTCTGATAAGTCAAATACTGATAACAATGGTAACACTGATTCAAGGGGAGCATCAGGAAACAATAGTGGTACTAATCAAGGAAATAATAGAGAATTCATGGATTAAGGGGGAGGTTCTTCTTCTAGGAGTCATCTTCCATCTGCAAGAAAATGGTCTAAGTCGCACACACCTGACTTAATCATTGGAAACCCTGACAGTGGTGTAAGAACAAGAAAAGCCACTCAAAATGAATGTCTCTACCATTCTTTTCTATCTCAAACTGAACCTAAGAAGGTTGAAAAAGCTCTGCAAGATGCTGACTGGGTCACAGCAATGCAAGAGGAACTCAATGAATTTTAAAGGAACAAACTCTGGACTCTTGTGCCAAGACCAAAGAACAGATCTATAGTTGGCACAAAGTGGGTGCTCAGAAAAAAAACTGACAGTGAAGGCATTATCACAAGAAATAAAGCAAGGCTGGTTGTAAAGGGTTACTCGCAACAAGAAGGCATAGATTATTATGAGACATTTGCTCTAGTTGCAAGGTTAGAGGAAAATAAGAATCTTTTTTTCCTATGCTGCTCACAAGAAGTTTAAGGTGTTCCAAATGGATGTGAATAGTGCATTTCTAAATGGAGGACTTGAAGAGGAAGTTTATGTTGACAGCCTCTAGGGTTCATTGATCCAAAGTATCCAGATCATGTCTACTTACTGGATAAAGCACTCTTTGGACTGAAGCAAGCTCCAAGGGCTTGGTATGAAACATTTGCTCTATTTCAGCCAGAGAGTGGTTTCACAATAGGTACAATTGATAAAACTCTCTTTTATAAATATCATGATAAGGACTTGTTATTAGAACAAATATATGTTGATGATATGATTTTTGGATCTACTAATGATAAACTCTGTGAGAGATTTGCAAATCTAATGCAGTCCAGGTATCAAATGAGTATGATAGGAGAATTGAGTTACTTTCTGGGGTTACAAGTTCAACAGAATGATGAAGGAATCTTCATAAATCAATCCAAATACACCAGGAATTTACTCAAAAGATTTGGAATGCAAGACTGCTCAACTGCATCAACTCCTATTGCCACTACAACCAAGTTAAATTTAAATATTGGTTCTTCAGTAGATATAACTGACTACAGAGGTATGATTGGATCACTCATATATCTGACTGCAAGTAGGCCTGATATCGTGTATACTACCTGTCTCTGTGCAAGGTTCCAAGCTGACCATAGAGAAACTCATATATTAGTTGTGAAAAGAATTTTTAAGTATCTCAAAGGAACCATGAATATGGGATTATGGTATCCTGGAGATTCAGACTTTAAGCTAATTAGATATTCATAAGATGATTTTGCAGGATGCAAAATAGACAGGAAAAGCACTTCTTGAAGTTGCCAATTTCTTGGAGGCATATTGGTTTCTTGGTACAGCAAGAAACAAAAGTCAATTTCCATATCAACTGCAGAAGCAGAATACATTACTGCAGAAGCAGAATACATTGCTGTAGGAAGCTGTTGTGCTCAGATTTTATGGATGAAGAATCAGCTGCTGGATTATGGGTTAGACTATTCTTCTATTTCTATATATTATGATAATCAAAGTGCTATTGCAATGACAAAAAATCTAGTGCAGCATTCTATGAATAAGCACATCAGCATCAGATACCATTTCGTAAGGGAACATGTGGAAGCTGGTATAGTGGAATTGGTCTTTGTTCCAACAGATCAGCAAGTATCATATATATTCACCAAGCCTCTCTATAAAGCCACATTCACAAGATTGGTGAATGAATGGGAATGATATTAGGATAATTTTCAAACTCTGATAATTAAGTCTACTGATATTTTTGAAGCATGGTAACTTATTATGTGTCAGTACTTGCTATATATTAATTATTGTGCTGAATGTTTGATGTCATGATAACATGCAAATTGTGCTAAATGATCTTATGTGAAAATTTCATGTTGAACTACTGATTATGCTTATAAACTCTGTTATTAGTTAAACTTGCTTTGACTAATAGTTTATGCTAGTAGTTGATAAATCCTGATAATAGTAAATAAAATACTGATAATGGTCAAACCATGATTGACTGTTATAATTCATTGATTATTTTGAATTTATTCAAAATAAATTATTTAGCAATATTGTTAATTAATTAGTGAGTGAGTGGAATATCTTTTAATTACTTAAATGGGTTAGGTACTGATGCAAGTATCTTGTAATACTTGAGTATTTACATTGAAAATAGGAATCTGAAGAGAGAGATTACTTTTTATTTACCCAGATACGCGTACTAGTGTATTTGTATTATGAATAATTATTACATGGTTAATCAAAGAGTCTCTTCAGTTTCTACCTTCTCATCTATAAATACAACCCTCAACTCTCAAAACTTCTCATTACCTTTCATTCACAAATTCCAAAAATACTCATCTTCTTCATTCAGAATCTATGGCCATCTATTCCCTTTCACATGGAGTCTATCGTCCGGTAGCAAATACTGAATACGAGAGATTATATTTCGATATTGCTTAGCTTAGGGTAGTCTTTCATGGCCAAGATTAACATCACTCTGAAATTCCACAGTCGATTCTTGATCGAATGAACTCAGATGACACTCAGTCTCTTAATCTTTTTAGACTAGATGCCATGCTTGAAGAGATGAGACGAGCTGATGTGGCTGAACAACGACGTCTCGAGGAAGAACAACGCCATCTTGAATGGCTGACATTGTGAGAGAATATCATTTCTCTTGCAGGTTCTGTCACGGATCTTCCATCGGAGGACAATGAAGAAGTTGGAAGAAGAAAAGAAGAAGAAGTTAGAATAGTTAGATTATTTAGAGTTTTAATTTTAAAATTCTATAAAAATCTTGTAAATAACTTTTTAATGATTAATGACATATTCTATCTTCTTTTCTATCTTAAGCGATTGTTTGTTTAATTTCTTGTGTGTGTGCGTGAATGCTTTTAAATGTTAAATCTAAATCAGTACCGCATTTTAAATTTCTGATATTCTTAATAGTGCATGTGAATAAACTAATATCTGTTTAAAATCATGTGACCACTTCAGTACAGATGAAGCACCACAGAAAGTAACTGTTGTTAAAGAAGAAATTTATGGAAGATTTAATTCTTAGCCAATGAGGATAATTAACTTATGAGTGTATTTAACTATCCATACATGTCTTTTCAAGACTTACTTTTGAGACTTTCTTTTTCAATACAAGAAAGTTGCTCACACTCAATTCTTAAAGTTATATATCTTACATCTTAAATTTCTTCTCACAACTGAAACACTTGAATTCTTTTCCAAATGTTTCCAAAAATCAAGTGACATAATTCTTGAATTATGTTCACCACTCAGAAACAACATTTAGTTGGTTAGAGACTACTTGCTGAGGTAGATCTTAATGATACTAACAGAGACACAGATATTTCATCAGTTTTTACTGAAGACTCTATGATAGCTTTCAATAAACACATTCAAGTGTTAGTTCTTTGCAAGAAGAACAAGGTTTGAGATCATGGTACATGACAGTAACCTGATCAAATCCTCTCCAATTCAAATAGAGGTTCTCATTATTGATGAACAACAACTGTCATAACCACAGTATCTATTATGAGTCAAATTATGAATTCACAAGGTACAAATACTGTTATTACTTTATCATCATTTATTTTAAATACTGATTTAGTTCTTTCAGCATTTATTATATGCTTTTCATGATATAAATCATGTTGACATGATTACTTCTAGAACTTAGTTAAGGACTACCTTTAGTTGTATGATCACATATCACCCTTCTTTAATCCACCTCTTATTTCTGTAGGACAATCTTTTTGAGACTTTTTCTGTGAGATGTGTGAAAAGATTGAGAGAAAAACAGAATTTTAGAGAGGAAGGATCCTTCCTGGAAAAAGGAGAGGTATATGAGAGATAGTATTTAGTAATCCTTGTGAGGAAGATCTGACTATTAAAAGTCATGAGATGTGTCGTGTGAGGAGTAGTGAGACTATTTTAAAACAATAGAGAGATTAAGTCTTATTTGCTATATGTTTGCAGATGCTCAGAATACTAAAGGAATAGATGCTGAACAGCAGCCTGTTGAATCTCAGGAAAACTCTGATGTACCAAAGGATATTAATCTTCTTGCAAGTCAAAGTACTGATACTTTCTTGCAGTCCATACATTCTACTATTCCACCTCATGAGATAATCCCTATTTTTGTTAAAAAATAGTCAATTTACTTTACTTTTCCATCACTTGAGGACATCCCTGTTGTTGCTGAAGATGTAGTAGCACAACAGTCCATTCATAAAGTTTCATCAATTTCAGAATCACTACAGTATTCTACATGAACTGAGCTCCTGGAAGTTAATCTTGAAGCTCTAATTCATTTATCTACAATATTTGAAGATGTGGAGTTAACTGCTGAAGGTGTGGAAGCTTCTGAAGCTATTGAATCATATAATGCACCAATTTCTCATTCTTTTCTACATGCTAAAGCAGGTGATAAAGTTCAACAATTAGTGCAAGATCCAGCTGCTATTGAAGAATCTAATGATGGTAAAAAAACTCATGTATCTAATGTTATTTTAGATCTTGAGGATGGTCATTTTTTTCCTGAAGATATGCCTATGCATGTGAGACAACAGAAAATGAAAGAGTTATATGCTAAGAAGAAGCATGATTATTCTGATAATCTCTGGAATGCTCATTGGAAAGATGATACATATCCTATTTCTAGAACTCAAGCTATTGAACATCTGGAAACAGCAGAATAGGAGATTATAAATCCTGATGTGCTGAATCATCTGAAAGCATCAACTTTAGTTGTCAGATCCTTACACACAGCTCATGAAGCAACTACTACTCAAATCAATCAAATCAAAGAATCATTGATTGCTTCAAAGCTGCTTACTCATCAGGAAATTCAGAAACAAATTTCACCAATAGTTTCCAGACAAACTTCAATTGAAGCCAGTCAATCTAGATTGGAAGCTAATCAAGCTCAAATGTCTGGTCAACTTACAAAAGTACAAAATTCAATGGAGCTGATTCTTTCTCTACTGCTTGGTGATGATGCCAAAAAGGGGGATAAAATTGTTAAATCTAAATGCAAACAACTGACATTGACAAGTACTGATGATAAAAATCCTAATAGAGGTAATAAGGGGGAACAGAAGGAAAACAAAAGGAGAAGAGGGGTGAAGAGCTAGTTGGAGTCAGCGGTTCATCAAAAGAAATCACTAGATTTCAGTCTAGACAATGAGGAGAAAGTAAGAAGAATGAAAGAAGAGTTGAAGATTTGATTGTGACTACTAAAATGCAACAATCTTCACTAGTCACAACTGTTGCTGATGAAGACCAAGGTATTCTGGAGAGAGAAGTTGGTGCTGAAGCAAGTCAATATCTTCAAACTCTGAAAGTTAACGGAAGAAAGACAACTCTATTCTACAAGGATCCAAAGATTCAATTATTTAACTCTAAGGTGAGTAGAAGAATATTTGTAAAATAAAATCCTGGAGCTGATCTTGAACAACCAAGGCAAATGGAGGAAGATTTCAGAAATTCTATGAAG
Organism: Apium graveolens; assembly: GCF_009905375.1. Taxonomy (NCBI): domain Eukaryota; kingdom Viridiplantae; phylum Streptophyta; class Magnoliopsida; order Apiales; family Apiaceae; genus Apium; species Apium graveolens. Next base: position 19,345 of record NW_027420433.1, read on the forward strand.
ACAGTAAATGCTAATATTGCTGTTATTTCTCAATTACTTTATGAAGATGATCCTTCTAACAGACCAACCAGAGGTATAGTTAAAAGGGAAATTAGTCAGGTAAGAAGATGAAAGATCTCCCAAATCACAAGTTATTAGAACTGCTGACAAGAAGCTTAAAGGAAAAGAGAAGATAACAGAAAAGTCAAGGATTTCAAAGCATAAAGCCAAAGCTGTTACAAAGAGGAAGTGTTAGATATATTTGTGATGTCATGTCTAATAATGATTTGTGTTTATCTTGACTAACAGGACAAATCAGGACTTAATTGGAAATCAGTACTTATACTGAAGTCAAAACTTAAGATATCAGAACTTAAGTCATCAGAAGATATTCATCAGAAAATAATATCAGGACATAAGAATACATTCAGATAAGGAAGGCGACTGATTGAAATGAAAGAAGATCAAGACTAAAACAAGAAGAGATATGCATGGAGAAGAATTCTGTAATATCCAATATATTTTCAAATATTATTATTATTATTCGGAATTGTTTATGTGATTTTATGTGAATTTTGGTGAATTATCTGAAAAGTAGAATTGATATCTGAATGTTTATATGTGACATTATTTGAATATTTGAATTTTTATATGTCCAGAATAAAATATAGATAATTGTGGTATTTTTCTGGTAATTTTTGGAGTGTTATATGATTTTATAATGATTTATGAATTATTAATTATTTTCAGAATAATTATAAAATTATTTTATAAAGCCGGGAATCTTCCAACTTCAACCGTTTTGCGTTTTTACAACCCGAAACTCTTCCGAAAACTCCTTCCTAACCTAATATGGTAATTCCAGACATTTTCCGTGTTTTGACTTTTTCGATCCGGATTACGGTTTGACCCGTGCGTGGCCCGACGCAATATTTTCGATACGATAGTTATTTTGGTAATCAATAAAACCCGTAATCTCGAAAGACGGGATATTTTTTACGTTATTTTCGTATATGGTGTTTTATAAAAAGCCCGGTTTTGATAATTATCCAATTCTGGTATTGAATTGTATCATTTTTACAGTTACTTAGCGGCTAAGCAACTAATTTAACGATCCAAAACGATCCAGAACGATCCAATATTCCATAAATATAAATAGCCTATTTCTTATTTCGTTTATTTCATTTATTCATTTGCAACCAGTTAAAATACCGTAAATACAGAGAAAAACCCGAGAAACCGATACGTTCCCGAGAATCAAATACACGAACGAAGGCGTTATCGAACTTCGATTCGGGCGTGCAGCATATCAAAACGAAGCTCTCAAAATCTTCTTTCTGAATCAATCATCAGTTTTTGCCCATAAATCACAGTAATTTTCTTATTTAATTATTTATATTCGAATTATTTGATAATTAAATTATGAAAATTTGTTCTTGATGTTGTTGATGTGATTTGATGCTTCCATGTTGTAGAGTATGTTTTTCTGGTCGATTTGGTATATTATACTTCAAAAATAGGGTTCGGTATCATATAGAAATTGAGGTTTAATTTTCTGAAAATTCTTTGAATATGTGTTCTTGGTGTTCTTGAAAAGTTCTGAGAATCAAACCCAAATTTGAGGGTGATGCAGACTTCAGAATTTGAAGTATGAGTAACCAAAATGTTCAGATTTTCATGTTCTTTCTGTTTATGCCCTCAAATCATTCAAACGACTAGTGATGTGAAAATTCGTAATTTAGGGTTAATATTCGAATTGGGGGTTTCTTGATTGTTAGTTGTTCATCGAATTAGGTTATGCAGAAGAATAGATCGTGTTTCTCTAAGTTTAACGGTATTTTTGGATTGAATTATGGTGTCCGATTTAAAGTAGCCGGAAAAGCTCGGTTTTGACCGGCTTTAATGGCGGTTTGGCCGGAACCGAGAACTTGACAGTGTTTTGTTATTGTCGATGTCGTCTCTGAATTGTGGTAGTGTTGTAGAATTGATAGGGACTGAAAAGCAGAATGATCGAGCCGGTTTGGAGCTCGATTGGGGTTCGCCGGGAAACGAAACCTCGCCGGATTCTGCAATTTTCCGGCAGGTTTCTTCAGTTTCTTGGTGACCCGTTTGGGTCGGTTTTTGACCCGGATTTCGACCCGCTTTTAATCCTATAAACCCAGTTGCAAAAAAAATCTGAAAACTGTTTCTGAATTTCTGATTTAAAAATATTTCAAAAAAAAAAAATCCTATTTTAATTTCTGAAAATTCATTTTATTTAATTTGAAAATCATTATTTTAATTCTGAAAATTTATTTTTAATTCAAAAATAAATCCAAATTATTTAATTAATTAATTTTAGTTGATAATTAATTATTTAATTAGTCAATTAATTTAAATATTAATTGATTAATTAATTTAATTAGTTATTAATTAATTTTAATTGATTATTTAATTAGATTTAATTATTTAAAATTGATTTAAAAATTCCGAAAAATAGTTTGAAGCTTTAAAATATTATTTTAAATTATTTTCTAGGCTCGATAATTTTTATAAAATTATTTTCGAGTGTTGGGGCCCTATTATTTAATTATTAAATGATTTGGAGACCCGTTTTATTCCGAAAAATGTTCAAAAATTCATAATAAATCAACCGTTTGTCCGTTTAATACGAAACGAACGCGTACAGACTCAGAAAAATATTGCGCTTTCAATAAAAATACTTTTGAGACCTAATTTCTTTTATATTGCAATGTCATTTAATTTGTATATCAGTTTGAGTCGGTATTTGATCGATAAATGCTATTATTGACCTGATTTTCATTCTAAACGCACTGAGGCGTGTCTTGTAATGATCTGACGTATGTGTTACATGAAATATGTGATTACGTGTTATACAAATGTCATGATTATGTGTTATGTGATAAGTATGCTATCTGTTTACAGTTTGTTATGCCATGCTTAGTTATAAATGGTCGGGGAGATGTCAAGACGTAGAGTTACGTCGATTGAGTTTAGTTCTGTCAATTAAGATAGTCTTTTTGTTTATAGAATCGGGTAGCAAGGAGTACAGTCAAGTGTTAGACAAAGATAGTAGCCAGCAGTTAGAAGCAGAGTTAAAGTAAGAGGTTATTGAGCATACCAGGCAAGTACCCTAACTTCACTTATTGTTCAAGTGACGTTTATTTCGCATCATATTATGCAATTATTTATATCATCACATATCATTCAAGTGGTATTGACTTTGAATTTATCCTTTCAATTTCTTTACTATTCTAAGTTCAGAATAGTTAAATATTTTTTATTTTGCTACAACTTACTCTATACGGCAAAGCTTTGAATTGAGATTAGCGAATAACTAATTGTTCTGGTTATTTCACCATTGGTTGTTGAGAAAACTCCGGACCATGAGAAATGGGGAGTTATGTGGTTAAGGATGTCATTTGATTCGACTCCTTTGGTGGAAAATTGTTTTTATGGGTTGGATGGTTGCGTAAGAGGCCGTGGCGGCGGTCCTAGTGTGAGCTATGTGTTATACAGGATATAACACCTTGCTAGGCCAATATATGCCTTGGGTACCTTTTGTTTAGTTGGATATGCTTCAGCATACCGGTGTTGCTCCGCGGCTGATCACCGGCGGCAACACACCGTCGTTCGAGGATTCCAGTCCCAAAACATAATATATTGCAAATGTTGTTTATTATCAAATTTATATCAGTTTTGATACTGTTCAGTTATTGTAGTTGGTTTTGTTCATCAGATATACTGTTGTTATTCCAAATCATAAGCTATTTATTACTTGCTGAGCATTTCTTTCGCTCATACTTGTTTCATATCTTGATTCTTTCAGCTAGGCCAGGGCAAGCTTAAGTTCCAGGTCTGATCAGAGGTTTTGTGCTTGTAAATAGTTGGTGTGTTTCCAGGTAGACAGTTTGAGACGCTTAATTAGTCTAGAGGTTTGTAATAAAATTTGAATAAGTTGTAAAACTAATTAGACTATGGTTTATAATAACATTTGATTTGTATTAGTGCCTGTTCCATACTATAACCTGTGATCGATCCAGTGTAGGTAAAGGGGTCGTATTTATTATATTATTCCGCTGTGATTATTTTATTTTGGTTTATTGGCGAGTGACCCCCAAATCTAGACCCCGGGTTTGGAGGGCGTCACAGGTTGGTATCAGAGCTACAGGTTATGGTCACTGAAACAGGCGCAGAATTGTCATAGATGAGTCATAGGAAGATCACATAAGATAGGCGCGTGTAGTTTAGCTTTCATAGGATTAAATTTAGGTTATTGGGTTAGGTTGTAGTTAAGTTATTTAGGTTTCCTGTTTTGCGTTTAGCTTTAGGCCTTGTGTCATTGCCGCTATTTTGTTGATTTAGTTAAGATTTCGAGCAAGGATTTAAAAGGATTGGATAATTCAGAGTAATTTTCTTTGTGTTATTATTCTTGAGATAATAAGCAGGATTATGTGATAATCATGTCGCTTGTGTTAATAAGGTAGCAAGTTTATGATATTCAGGGAAGATATACTGTTTGCGAATTTTGATATGCTAAGGAATTGCTACATATTTGACACAATGCTTGACAGATTATTATATATATGTTGCTTGTTTCTTACCTGAATAATGGCACCAAAGAGAAGGAATAATTCAGGAGAGGGTAGTACCGAGAGCCGTACAGATCCAACGATTATCCAGATGTTGGGACTGATGCAGCAGCAGATGTTACATCTTACGCAGTAGCAACAACAACAGCAACAGCAACAGCAGCAGCGAGCAGCACCACCTGCAGTGACTTTTAAGCAGTTTCAAGCAGTGAAGCCACCTGAGTTCAAGGGAAGTGCTGATCCTGTGGAAGCCAATGCATGGCTTAAGGAAATGGAAAAGGCTTTTGAATTGGTCGGAGCAGGAGCTGAGCAGAAGACCAAGTTTGCAAGTTACTTTCTGAAGGGTGAGGCGAACTATTGGTGGGAATCCGCGCGAGCATTGGAAGGAGGTGAGTTTATAACTTGGGAGAGATTCACAGAGCTGTTTCTGGAAAAGTATTTCCCGAGGTATATGAAGAATCAAATGGAGATCCAATTCTTGAACTTGACCCAGGGAGATCTTACTGTAGCTGAGTACGAAGCTAAGTTTACTGAATTAGCGAGGTTCGTGCCAGACCAGGTTGACACGGATGAAAAGAAAGCAAGAAGGTTTGAACAGGGATTGAGATTTTGGATTCAGAATAGGGTGGCCATGTTTGAATTGACTTCATATGTGGCAGTAGTGCAGAAAGCGATGGTGATTGAAAGTAAGAGTGATATGTATCAGAAAGGGAAGGATGGGAAGAAAAGGAAAATAGAAACCTCAGGAGGAGGCCAGCAACATGGTAACTTCCAGGGCCGTTTCAATAAAAGGCCAGAGTTTCAGAATAACAAGAGTGTGGGATTTAAGAAACCACAGCTAGGAAATGGGAACCGTTTTCAGAATTCAAATCAGCAGAGACCCAATCGTCCACCTGCGTCAGAGTGCAAATTTTGTGGTAGAAGGCATTTTGGGATTTGTAAGGCTAATGTGTTGTGTTATAAGTGCAATCAGAAGGGACACTATTCTAATGAGTGTCGAAGTCAGACTACAGCTCAAAGATCAGGGACAGTGTGCTTTAAATGTGGAAAGATGGGGCATATTGCCAGGGACTGCCAGACAACTGAATCAACTGCTAATGTGCCAAGGATTGAAGGACCACCAACAAAGGACCAGCCAAAGGCTAGGACATTCAATATGACTATGAAGGATGCTGTTCAGAGTTCAGACGTGGTGGCAGGTACGCTTCCAGTCAACTCCATAGATGTTAAAGTTTTATTTGATTCTGGAGCTACAAGATCATTTATTTCACAAGATTTTGTCGATAAACTGCATTGCGAAGTTAAGTTGTTAGAACAAGCATTAATGATAGAGTTAGCTAATAAGGACCAAGTTTTTGTCGACCGAGTGTGCCCGAGATGCGATATTGAAATAGGAGGACATCATTTTTATGCCAACTTGATACCTTTTAAGTTGGGAGAATTTGATGTTATTTTAGGAATGGATTGGTTGTCAGAAAATAACGCTCAGATTGATTGTAAGAATAGGAAAGTGAGACTTCAGACCTTGGGTAGTAAGAAGAAGGTGATATTTCGAGGAAATAGGCAAGAGAAGAAGTTCTTAGCGATCGCTCAAGTGAAAAAGTTATTGCATCAGAATTGTGAAGCATATTTGGCCCATGTGGTAGACACCAGTAAAGAAGTTCCAACACTGGAAGCAATCCCAGTTGTCAACAAATTTTCAGATGTCTTTCCAGACGATCTACCAGGATTACCTCCCGACAGAGAAATTGAGTTTGCAATTGATATAGCACCCGGAACAGAACCAGTTTCTAAAGCTCCGTACCGGATGGCACCAGTGGAGATGAAGGAATTGGCAACTCAGCTGCAAGATCTTTTGGAGAAAGGAGTTATAAAACCCAGTGTATCCCCATGGGGCGCACCAGTACTGTTTGTCAAGAAGAAAGACGGGAGTATGCGACTGTGTATTGACTATCGAGAATTAAACAAGCTGACCATTAAGAACAAATACCCATTGCCGAGGATCGATGATATGTTTGACCAATTGAGAGGCGCTGTATGGTTTTCTAAAATAGATTTAAGATCCGGATATCATCAACTTAAGATCAAGCCTGAAGACATTCCGAAGACCGCATTTAGAACCAGATATGGGCATTATGAGTTTCTAGTGATGGCATTTGGATTAACCAACGCACCAGCAACTTTCATGGATCTGATGAATCGAGTATTTAAGAAGTATTTGGATAAATTCGTGATCGTGTTCATAGACGATATTCTGATCTATTCCAAAACAGAAGAGGAGCATGCAGAGCATTTGAAGATAGTTTTGGAGATACTACGACAGGAAAAATTGTACGCAAAGTTTTCTAAGTGTGAATTTTGGTTAAAAGAAGTACGATTTCTTGGGCACGTGATTAGTAATAAAGGAGTAGAAGTGGATCCAACAAAGGTTGAAGCCATAATCAACTGGGAGAGGCCAAAAACACCAACAGAAGTAAGAAGTTTCATGGGATTAGCAGGTTACTACAGAAGATTTGTGCAGGATTTCGTGAAGATAGCTATGCCATTGACAAAGCTCACCAGGAAAAATCAGAAATTTGAATGGGAGGAGAAGTGCGAAGAAAGTTTCCAGGAATTAAAGAATAGATTAGTATCTTCTCCAGTACTAGTCTTGCCAGATGAACAAGGAAATTTTGTGATCTACAGTGACGCGTCGTACAAAGGATTGGGATGTGTTTTGATGCAGCATGACAAGGTGATAGCCTATGCTTCAAGACAGTTGAAACCACATGAAGAAAAGTATCCAACGCATGATCTAGAATTGGCAGCTATAGTGTTTGCATTGAAGATATGGAGGCATTATCTTTATGGGGAAAAGTGCGAGATCTACACGGACCATAAGAGTTTAAAGTATATCTTCACCCAGAAGGAATTGAACATGAGGCAGAGAAGATGGCTAGAATTGATCAAGGACTATGACTGTACTATTAACTATCATCCAGGAAAATCAAATATGGTGGCCGACGCTCTGAGCAGAAAAGAAAGGTTAAACATGATAACTTCATCCGAGGAATTAATCAGGGAATTTGAGAAGCTGGAAATATAGGTTAGTATTCCAAGTATGTCTGCAGAGGTATTGTGTGCAATGTCTTTTCAACCAGAATTATTAGAGAAAATAAGAAGATGTCAGGAAGAAGTAATGAGCCATGAACGAGACAGTTTGACAGGAGAAGAAATAGGGAGTCAAAAGGATGATAAAGGGATATTAAGATTTTCTTCCAGAATATGGATACCCAACATAGCCGAGCTGAAAGATGAAATTCTTCGAGACGCTCACAACTCTAGATACTCAATTCATCCCGGGAGTACGAAGATGTATAGAGACTTAAGAGAAAACTTTTGGTGGCCAAGCATGAAGAAAGAAATTGCAGAATGGGTAAGTAAGTGTTACACTTGCCAGCGAGTCAAAGCGGAACATCAAAGGCCCAGTGGACTAATACAACCATTGGACATTCCAGAATGGAAGTGGGAGCATATCGCGATGGATTTCATAGTTGGATTACCGAGGACCAGGGTGAATCATGATGCTATTTGGGTTATTATCGATAGATTGACGAAGTCGGCGCATTTTCTTCCTATCAATGAAAGATTCTCAATGGATAAATTGGTTCGGTTATATCTTAAGGAAATTGTGACACGACATGGAGTTCCAGTATCCATAGTTTCAGACAGAGATCCTCGATTTAACTCAAGATTTTGGAGAAGTTTTCAAGATTGTCTCGGAACGAAGCTGAACATGAGTATCGCGTATCATCCGCAGACGGACGGTCAAAGTGAAAGAACGATTCAGACTATTGAAGATATGCTGAGGGTATGTGCACTAGATCTTGAAGGGAGTTGGGACGAGCATTTGCCATTAGTTGAATTCTCCTACAACAACAGCTATCATGCCAGCATTGGAATGCCGCCTTACGAAGCCTTGTACGGGAGAAGATGCAGATCTCCAATATGTTGGGAAGAAGTTGGTGAGAGAAAGATTTTGGGTCCAGAATTGTTCCAGCAGACAAAGGAGAAAATAGAACTCATTCGGAAAAGATTAACAGCAGCTCAAGATCGTCAACGTAAATATGCTGATCCTGTCAGAAAGGATATGGAATTTGAAGTTGGTGAAGCAGTGCTATTAAAAGTTTCTCCTTGGAAAGGTTTATCAAGATTTGGGAAGAAAGGAAAACTGAGTCCGCGTTATGTTGGTCCTTTTGAGATTTTGAAGCGTGTGGGAAAAGTTGCGTACGAGTTAGCGTTACCACCTCACATGCAACATATTCACAATGTGTTCCATGTGTCAATGTTGAAGCGTTATTTACCTGATTCGAACCATGTGATAGAATACGAGCCAATCGAGATCCAGCCAGATTTATCTTTTGTAGAGCAACCAGTGCAGATTTTAGATAAGAAAGAAAGAGTACTTAGGAATAAGTCTGTATCTTTAATGCGAGTCTTGTGGAGGAATCCCAAGGTTGAAGAGTCGACTTGGGAATTGGAAAGCGAAATGCGATCCAAGTATCCTCATTTATTTTCCTAGGCTGATTCTGAGGACAGAATCCTGTTAAGGGGGGTAGATTGTAATATCCAATATATTTTCAAATATTATTATTATTATTCGGAATTGTTTATGTGATTTTATGTGAATTTTGGTGAATTATCTGAAAAGTAGAATTGATATCTGAATATTTATATGTGACATTATTTGAATATTTAAATTTTTATATGTCCAGAATAAAATATAGATAATTGTGGTATTTTTCTGGTAATTTTTGGAGTGTTATATGATTTTATAATGATTTATGAATTATTAATTATTTTCAGAATAATTATAAAATTATTTTATAAAGCCGGGAATCTTCCAACTTCAACCGTTTTGCGTTTTTACAACCCGAAACTCTTCCGAAAACTCCTTCCTAACCTAATCTGGTAATTCCAGACATTTTCCGTGTTTTGACTTTTTCGATCCGGATTACGGTTTGACCCGTGCGTGGCCCGGCGCAATATTTTCGATACGATAGTTATTTTGGTAATCAATAAAACCCGTAATCTCGAAAGACGGGATATTTTTTACGTTATTTTCGTATATGGTGTTTTATAAAAAGCCCGGTTTGATAATTATCCAATTCTGGTATTGAATTGTATCATTTTTACAGTTACTTAGCGGCTAAACAACTAATTTAACGATCCAAAACGATCCAGAACGATCCAATATTCCATAAATATAAATAGCCTATTTCTTATTTCGTTTATTTCGTTTATTCATTTGCAACCAGTTAAAATACCGTAAATACAGAGAAAAACCCGAGAAACCGATACGTTCCCGAGAATCAAATACACGAACGAAGGCGTTATCGAACTTCGATTCGGGCGTGCAGCATATCAAAACGAAGCTCTCGAAATCTTCTTTCTGAATCAATCATCAGTTTCTGCCCATAAATCACAGTAATTTTCTTATTTAATTATTTATATTCGAATTATTTGATAATTAAATTATGAAAATTTGTTCTTGATGTTGTTGATGTGATTTGATGCTTCCATGTTGTAGAGTATGTTTTTCTGGTCGATTTGGTATATTATACTTCAAAAATAGGGTTCGGTATCATATAGAAATTGAGGTTTAATTTTCTGAAAATTCTTTGAATATGTGTTCTTGGTGTTCTTGAAAAGTTCTGAGAATCAAACCCAAATTTGAGGGTGATGCAGACTTCAGAATTTGAAGTATGAGTAACCAAAATGTTCAGATTTTCATGTTCTTTCTGTTTATGCCCTCAAATCATTCAAACGACTAGTGATGTGAAAATTCGTAATTTAGGGTTAATATTCGAATTGGAGGTTTCTTGATTGTTAGTTGTTCATTGAATTAGGTTATGCAGAAGAATAGACCGTGTTTCTCTAAGTTTAACGGTATTTTTGGATTGAATTATGGTGTCCGATTTAAAGTAGCCGGAAAAGCTCGGTTTTGACCGGCTTTAATGGCGGTTTGGCCGGAACCGAGAACTTGACAGTGTTTTGTTATTGTCGATGTCGTCTCTGAATTGTGGTAGTGTTGTAGAATCGATAGGGACTGAAAAGCAGAATGATCGAGCCGGTTTGGAGCTCGATTGGGGTTCGCCGGGAAACGAAACCTCGCCGGATTCTGCAATTTTCCGGCAGGTTTCTTCAGTTTCTTGGTGACCCGTTTGGGTCGGTTTTTGACCCGGATTTCGACCCGCTTTTAATCCTATAAACCCAGTTGCAAAAAAAATCTGAAAACTGTTTCTGAATTTCTGATTTAAAAATATTTCAAAAAAAAAAATCCTATTTTAATTTCTGAAAATTCATTTTATTTAATTTGAAAATCATTATTTTAATTCTGAAAATTTATTTTTAATTCAAAAATAAATCCAAATTATTTAATTAATTAATTTTAGTTGATAATTAATTATTTAATTAGTCAATTAATTTAAATATTAATTGATTAATTAATTTAATTAGTTATTAATTAATTTTAATTGATTATTTAATTAGATTTAATTATTTAAAATTGATTTAAAAATTCCGAAAAATAGTTTCGAGCTTTAAAATATTATTTTAAATTATTTTCTAGGCTCGATAATTTTTATAAAATTATTTTCGAGTGTTGGAGCCCTATTATTTAATTATTAAATGATTTGGAGACCCGTTTTATTCCGAAAAATGTTCAAAAATTCATAATAAATCAACCGTTTGTCCGTTTAATACGAAACGAACGCGTACAGACTCAGAAAAATATTGCGCTTTCAATAAAAATATTTTTGAGACCTAATTTCTTTTATATTGCAATGTCATTTAATTTGTATATCAGTTTGAGTCGGTATTTGATCGATAAATGCTATTATTGACCTGATTTTTATTCTGAACGCACTGAGGCGTGTCTTGTAATGATCTGACGTATGTGTTACATGAAATATGTGATTACGTGTTATACAAATGTCATGATTATGTGTTATGTGATAAGTATGCTATCTGTTTACAGTTTGTTATGCCATGCTTAGTTATAAATGGTCGGGGAGATGTCAAGACGTAGAGTTACGTCGATTGAGTTTAGTTCTGTCAATTAAGATAGTCTTTTTGTTTATAGAATCGGGTAGTAAGGAGTACAGTCAAGTGTTAGACAAAGATAGTAGCCAGCAGTTAGAAGCAGAGTTAAAGTAAGAGGTTATTGAGCATACCAGGCAAGTACCCTAACTTCACTTATTGTTCAAGTGACGTTTATTTCGCATCATATTATGCAATTATTTATATCATCACATATCATTCAAGTGGTATTGACTTTGAATTTATCCTTTCAATTTCTTTACTATTCTAAGTTCAGAATAGTTAAATATTTTTTATTTTGCTACAACTTACTCTATACGGCAAAGCTTTGAATTGAGATTAGCGAATAACTAATTGTTCTGGTTATTTCGCCATTGGTTGTTGAGAAAACTCCGGACCATGAGAAATGGGGAGTTATGTGGTTAAGGATGTCATTTGATTCGACTCCTTTGGCGGAAAATTGTTTTTATGGGTTGGATGGTTGCGTAAGAGGCCGTGGCGGCGGTCCAGTGTGAGCTATGTGTTATACAGGATATAACACCTTGCTAGGCCAATATATGCCTTGGGTACCTTTTGTTTAGTTGGATATGCTTCGGCATACCGGTGTTGCTCCGCGGCTGATCACCGGCGGCAACACACCGTCGTTCGAGGATTCCAGTCCCAAAACATAATATATTGCAAATGTTGTTTATTATCAAATTTATATCAGTTTTTATACTGTTCAGTTATTGTAGTTGGTTTTGTTCATCAGATATACTGTTGTTATTCCAAATCATAAGCGATTTATTACTTGCTGAGCATTTCTTTCGCTCATACTTATTTCATATCTTGATTCTTTCAGCTAGGCCAGGGCAAGCTTAAGTTCCAGGTCTGATCAGAGGTTTTGTGCTTGTAAATAGTTGGTGTGTTTCCAGGTAGACAGTTTGAGACGCTTAATTAGTCTAGAGGTTTGTAATAAAATTTGAATAAGTTGTAAACCTAATTAGATTATGGTTTGTAATAACATTTGATTTGTATTAGTGCCTGTTCCATACTATAACCTGTGATCGATCCAGTGTAGGTAAAAGGGTCGTATTTATTATATTATTCCGCTGTGATTATTTTATTTTGGTTTATTGGCGAGTGACCCCCAAATCTAGACCCCGGGTTTGGAGGGCGTCACAAATTCTATGAAGAATAGAAGACTTGGAGGAAAAGATAACTAATTGATATATTTTAGGATACAGAATTATATTCGATATAATTAGAGACTATCTTGTAACTGTGTGGTATATAAACACAGACATAGGATTTACACTATAAGTGTTATCATTATCGATAATATTATTCATTGTAACCCTAGCAGCTCTTAGTGATATTGTTCATCACTGAGAGAGAATAGTTCCATTACAATACTGTTTTATTAATAAGATTATTCTTTGTTACATACTTGTGTTCTTAATTGGATTTGATTGTATTATACACTGTATTCAACCCCCTTCTACAGTGTGTGTGACCTAACAAGTGGTATCAGAGCCTATCCATTAACACATATACAGTAAAGATCTAAAACTATCATGTCTGAAGAAGAACAAACTCCAACCAAGCCCACCAAAACTGAAGAAACTCCAAAGACTCAAATCCACAGTCGATATGAGACTATAAGGGTTTAGGGTTCCCATGCTGAGACCTTCTGAGTATCCCATATGGAAAGTGAGAATGACTATGTTTCTGGAAGCTACAAATCCAGAATACCTTGACAGAATTAAAGAAGGACCACATAAGCCAACCAAGCTCTCTGTTGTAGTTACAGATCAGCCAGCAAAGATCATACCAAAGGAGAAAAGTGAATATACAGCTGAAGATATCTCATCTATTGCCAAGGATGCAAAGGTAAGGCATTTGCTGCATAGTGCCATTGATAATGTTATGTCAAACAGGGTAATTAACTGCAAGACTGCAAAGGAGATATGGGATGCCTTGGAGACAAGATGCCAGGGAACTGATGCAATTAAGAAGAACATGAGGACTATACTTACTCAAGAGTATGAGCACTTTGACTCAAAACCTGATGAGTCATTAACTGGTTTATATGACAGATTTGTTAAACTCTTGAATGATCTGTCACTAGTGGATAAGGAATATCATCATGAAGATTCTAATCTTAAATTCCTTTTAGCTCTTCCTGAAAGTTGGGATTTGAAGGCAACTACTATAAGAGACAACTATGCTCTTGATGAAACTACTCTTGATGAAATTTATGGTATGCTCAAAACTCATGAACTTGAGATGGATCAAAGAAGAAAGAGATATGCGAGAAAGTCAAGGACATTTGCCTCTTAAGGCTGAGGAGGAATCCCCCAAAGTGGCTGTCTCAAAGAAAGGCAAAGGAAAGGCTCTCATCATAAAGTCTGATACTGAGTCATCAAGTTCTGATAATGATGAGGATTTAGAAACTGAAAGTCTATCTGAGATGGATGCTGATAAAGAGATGATGAAACTGTGTGCTCTTATGGTGAAGGGTATCACAAAGATAGCCTACAGGAAATTCAGAAGGGGAAAGAAGTTTTCCAGGAAAAGTGGAAAGTTCTGATAAGAAGGGATTTAGAAAATCTGAAGGTAAAGCAGGATAGTCTGACAGAGGAGATTACTCAAATGTTAAATGCTACAATTGTGGTAAGAAAGGCCATATATCTCCTGATTACAAGAAAGGAAAAGGTGACAAAGGAAAGGCACTTGTCACAAAGAAGAAAAGCTGGATAGACACTTCAGATTCTGAAGATGAGGTGAACTATGCCTTGATGGCAAATGCTGATAGCAGTTTGATGCTGCTGAGTTAAAGGTACCTCAAACAACTTATGCTTTTCATAATGATGATATTACTGAGTTGATGTGACGGCCTCAACCCCAGGGTCAGGAGTTGACGTCATTAACATCAACAATAACAATCATAATTCAGTCCAACTCATTAATAATACATAACCACGACCCCTTTCCAAGACCTTTTCCAGGTTTAAGTATGATTTAGATCACAACTATTACAAAACTGACTTACAACAAACCATCCCGACGCAACTAACTTAATACAGCAACTCAGTAGACCATCTTTGGTCCAACACAACAACCTCAGAGGAGCCTGACACGGAAGAAAATGGAACCCTGCCTTGACTATCGCGGAAGAATCCCCTAGACATCTACAATACATATATAAAACATTTTGCAAGGGTGAGCAATCAATTGCTCAGCAGTACCACTATATGAATAATAATCAAAAACAGTTTTGTGATAAACAATTATAGGAACAGAAATCATAACTTGCTAGAAAACAAGTAAAACATGTATGAACTGGATATCAAAACTAGCATGCTCTGTAAAACCAAATCATTAGTTGTGTGTTGTGCATAAATATCAATTTCTATTTTAGCATGCTTCTTTCATTTTAAAATCTTCCGTCCCATCGCAGGACCCATAAACCATTTGTCCCATTACGGGGACCCAAAATCATTTGTTCTGTTACGGAAACCATAAAACTTATCCCATCACAGGATCTATAAAACTCGTCCCATCACAGGACCTATAAAACTTGTCCCATCACAGGACCTATACAATTTGTTCCTCTCCGGGAACCTCATAATCACTTGCTCAGATATAAAAGTATTGGATGATCCCTGGTGAGACAGCTGATCAGGCTATCCTATGAAACTTGTTCCAGAACTCAGAGACTAGCTAGGTCTCTGTCACGCTGGACTGGTGGTTATAATAGGGTGCGCAACCACTTCGCCTCTTACGCTAACTTTCAGGCCGTTACAGCCTTCTGCGCACACTCATCCAATTATCTGATCATTTTTATCCAGTTTTCCAAATCACTTACCTATCTCTTGTCAAAACAATTATAACACAGCACATTTTCCCAAAACAGTTTCATTTTATTCAAAACTTAGAGATAGGTATTTTCAGAAGTTACTTTTCCCCCAAAACCAAGTTAATAAATAATTTGAAACCTAGGGGATACGTAACTTAAATCGTTCTGTTCCAGTACGTAAATGTAAATCAATAATTATTCATATAGTACTAAACTATAAAAGATTTGTTCAGGGGTACTTGCCTTGCAGAGCTTTACAACTAATACCGATTGACCTTGAGCCGACACAGACGCTCAGGCTTCAACGTCTAACCGCTAGATTACCCTGGATTCGACTTCAACTCTCAGGTCCTTCGATTGGAACCTTACTGAGCTCATTGACTCTCCACTAGGCTATCCAACGCCAACTCTTGGGCTTTTCGACTAGCGCCTACAAAGTCAAAACACCCTAACTTAGACCTTCGATTATGCTTGACATATCCTCGCTAATCATCTACCCGAATGTTAACAAAACCCGACTCGTAATACTTCATATAATAATATACGTACCAATTAGGGTTCACGTCTTCGAAAGTTGGTTCGGTGTTCATTTTCCGAAAATAGGTATATTTATCCTTTTATGAAAGTAGGGTCATCGATTTTCGTAAAATATTTCATCACAACACATAATCAGATTTCGTATAAGGTACGTTAATATAACTGATCAACATTCCGATAGTTATTAGGTACGGCCTCGTATTCCCGTAATTTAATTTTCCGGAAATCGGGCAACACCTCCTTTATTTATCGGACTACCCGTCGAACATCCCGACGTCCAAACAAACACAACTACAATCAATCGCAATCCAAACCCAACCACCAATTACAGCCATCAATATCAGTCCCAAAATTCTCAATTATCAATTAAATACAATTACTAATGATTAGTCATGTTTTATAATTTTAATCGCATTTTATAGTTTTATTCACAACTCACATTTTAAATCGTATTTTTTATTTTAAATTGTAGACTCAGAATATTCATTATAGTCCACTGTCGGCTCGCTGAGGCTCATCGCCGACGGCGGTAGAATTCGTCGGTACCCGATAAATTTCGGGTTTCCTTACGGATTCTACCGATTTGTAAAAATTTAATTCTGTATACACCGAATAGTTTCATCAAGAATAACCAACAAAACAAATCAGGAGTTATTCAACTCAGGCCACGCGCGTACACGCGTCGGCAAAGAAAAATCAGGCAACAAAGTAACTGGAAACGAAGCATAAGCCAGAAAGCACCGCGGAAGGAGAACAGAGCAGTACGCTCAGGAGCTCAGAAAAACTAACCAGAAAATAACTCAACCAACACAACACGAATCACCCACATATAATACACACACACACCACGATTAACACACACACGCACGCAATCACACACACGCACACGCAATATTCACACCCACAGTAACGCCTACATCACACACCACCACCCCTCGCCGGAGAAGCAAGGAGGGCGGCGCCGAAAAACTGAAAGGCGGCACAGCCACTTACCAGTACAGGGGGAATCGAGGGGAAATAAGAATGGAGAACAGGAGAGATTTGAGTGTTAGAGAAGAAGAGAGTCGAAGGAGAGATTGGAGAAGAGGACGGGTTATACCCGAATGGAACAGCCCCCCCTTTTGTTTTATTTATTTATTTATTTCTTCTTTATCAAATAAACCCCGCAACAAAATTTATCTGACCCGCATTTTAGCTGTAACAAGCAATCACGGGTAACTAAAACCCGAGCATTAATATAATATTTTATAAAATATCACAAATAAATAAAAGTTAATAATAATAGAATTTTCAAAATTTTAAAATAATTTTTTTTTTGAAACACAATAGATACTCGTTTTTAACGAATAAACGAAACAACGCGCAGGTGATTTTTATCCCAAAAATTACCAAAATAATTTTAAAATTCTCGGGATATTCCATACTTGAATAAATATAAGTTTCATAATTTCTGAAACTTTTATGGATTTAATATGGATTTTACAAATAAATACAATCAGAAAATCATTTAAGGGTAAATAATCAATAAAATATTGATTTCTCAATTTTAAAAACCCCTAAAAATAATTAATAAAATTATGAAGCCATAAAATGATTTTAGGGATAACCTAAGGATTTATGGAAATAAATTCTGAATAAAATCACCTTTAAATACAAAAGTGACAACACAGCTTCACAACGAATTATACAATTAATACACGAACACCAACGATCACGCATAATTAATTAAAATATTAACAAAAATAATATCCAGCTGACAGAACTCACAAAGCTATTTTATTTATGTAATTATTTAATAATTGCACATTTAAACAATATAAATATATACGAGTCGTTATAATCTTCCCCCCTTAAAAAGATTCTGTCCTCAGAATCTGATTTTTAACCAAACAGGTGAGGATATTTGTCAAGCATATCTGACTCTAAATCTCAAGTAGATTCTTCTATTCGAGGATTCATTCAAAGCACACTTACTACGGATATAAACTTATTCCTAAGGACTCGCACGTAACGATATAGGATCTGAGTCGATCATTCTATGTAGAACAATTTGGACAAGAGCCCGTTGGCTCCTACTCAACGATTTGGTTCGAATCAAGAACATATCGCTTTAACAATGACATGCAGAACACATTATAAGGGTCTACAACTGTAATGACAATGCTAACTCATGAGCACTTCATCTATCTTTCTCGATACCTCCAACGTGTACTAATATTTAGGGCTCAACTCGCTCCTTCTAACTAAACCCAACCAACTTCTTTCAAAGTGAAATTTTTGTTAATACCCACGATCCTCCCTTTATATTTATACTCTTTCGATGCAAATTCGTCTTCTTTCTTTGTCCATCCCAAACTGCGTCAACTCTTTTTCGAATCAACACCACTACGTCCTTGGCGCACTGACTTTACTCAGGATCTGCAATATTTCTACTCCCACTTTCTTTCAATAGAGGGAAACTCACACTTATGCTCACACAGGGCTTCGCAAGTAGCATTCCCTACTAACATGATAATTATTAACATAGAGGACTCAATCAATGGTAGGTGATTACCGCATGTTTCCTTTTAGATTCAAACTATATACTCTGAACATACCTTATATTGCCTGAATCGTCCTTTCACTTCGACCTTTTGTCTACACATGATAAACGATGCTCATTTTCAATTTGGTTTCCAAACATTCGAACAACTCTTGCTTCTCTCCATCAGTTAAGACTGGAAAGTAATCTCATATCTTCACTTCTTCTCACCTTCAGATATTTGAACTTCACATTCCACTTTTTCCTTATTCCTTTATTAACTCCTTAGCGATTTTAATCACATTCAATCCTTTCCTTCTATACAGGGCATCTGTTACTACACCGACATTGCTTAAATGTTCGTTAATGGAATAATCGGAATCATTTGTTATTCTCAGTCAAAATTCATACTTGAAACTTAATATATAATTGTTTTCCTTCTAATCTTCGTAGGGAAATCCCTGGGTGTTTCACATGGACATCCTTAGTCCTTGGATAGCTGAGGATATTATCAATAAATACCATCATGCTTATTCAAGAACTCCTTATACACCATATTCACTAACTGATACATTTGTTAATCCAAATAACATTATCAAAAATTGTGATGCCCATATTTCGTTTTAACTGCAGTCTTCGATACATTCTCAGGCTGGATCTTGAGTCAATCCCCGAGAAATAACTCACTCCTTGAATTAGGTTACATAATTAATCAATTCTTGATAGGGATACTGATTCTTGTTCGCCATTTTATTAAACTCCCGATAATCATTATACATTCTTATCATTTCATTCTTCTTTTCAGCAACATTTCTGGCATAACCCAAGGGACTATATCTGGTATGCTCACCTTTCTTACTAATATCTTTTACAATTATCGAGCTAATTACTTCGTCCCACTAATCTTCAAAGAACTCCAGGCATTCATATATCACTCAACTTTCCTCAACTCAAGCATTTTCTTTTTCGTATCTTTACACATGGTAGATCTACTTGATACCCTTAGCTTATTAACTTCTTTCTTTGCATGATTGGAAGAGCTTCTTATCTTGCTCCTTCCTTTAGCAATTCATTCCACTAGTGACTTCCATACACTTTACTATTCGCTTTTCCCGAATTAATCTTTGCCGTGTGACAGGACAACCAATTCGTTACTAAAATCGTATCAGACTCCTCTAGCTTTAAGGGTGTCAGATCAGCTACACTACGTCCGAATTCTAACCGCTCGATCTTTTGGTTACTCGGGAAGTTCTGTCTCTAGCCGTGCTGGGTATTGGCCCTTGGGATGTAATACCTTGGGTAACCATTCCACAATTCCTTGCAATATGCCCAACCTTCCTATAATGGTAGCAAATAACTCCTGGATTTTCTGGATTACACTTCAACGCAGCCTGACCCTTATGACCGCATTTGAAACATTGAACATTCTTTGTTTTCGAATTTAAAAACCACGTTAGCATTTAACTTCAAATAATTGGAACTGACTTCTATATAACTGACCATTAACTGATAAAATTAACCAACTCTTCCTTTTAATTGACCAATTGGAGTATCATCCGAAACACTACTAACACATTATAGTATACGTTGTATCTTTAAAAGTAGGGTATTTTCCAAGAATTTGGGCAGCATTTCCTCTATATTACTGACTACCGGTCGGACTCGAGCCGATACCAACAATCAACTAACAACCATATCAATCTATCAACATCAACCAAACCACCAACAAGTATACTAACCATCTTTCACCACTCCACTCCACGGTACACAATACTAGTGACACATAACATGTTAATAACCATATGTATCACTAACCAACATAATAAAACGGGGTTGGCTATTTCAACCACCATTACCAACAAGCAACCTCGCAAACTAGGTCAACTTAAAGACCTCTGTTAGGCCTACTAGTTCAAGTTTCAGCCAACCATTCTTCTAAAGGCGATTCCCTATCATTTGCCATAGACTCGACAACCACTAAATTAACTTTTCTAAGACAACAACCTTTTCCAATGGATCATAAATCCTTTATGTTATCGTTATTCCAAAATAGCAACCGGATACAGAACTTTTATTTCTCCTGACAGTCAATTCTTCAATTACTTTCCATAACTAGGACAATCTAACCACAGTGATTACCGAAGGAAATTCATTGCCATAAAATACCAAATAAAATTTCAAAATCAGGATAATTCATTCTAAAAGAAACATGAAGGAAATGCGGATATGACTGGGAGCAACCATACAAGTACGTAAGATGGCCAGTCTTAGTACCATACAGTTTACAACACATATTTCGGTGGCGTCCCACCAGACCCTTTATTACACAGACAAATAGGCACATCATATGTATTGTTTGCCCCAATCAACCGATAGAATCTCCGAGGAAATAAATATAAGGGTTCAAGGTATAAACCTCAGTACTGATCCAAATTCACTATGAAACTCGGCTGTCGTGGCAGCCGCTGACTATTACCCTTCTAACTGAACTTTCACGGTCAGATTCGCTCGCTTGAGAAGGAAAACTAGAAACCTCAACTAGACATTGCCAATGATACCTATATATAAGGGAGACTTACTAAAAGCTAGGGCGGTTCCAACCAATCCTCCACAGACATTAGGGTTACGCCTTCGAGCCCTTGACTAAACTCACAGACTCGCTCCCCTGGTTGAGTTGCTGACTCATATCTATATAGAATAAACCTTCTTGCACTCTTCTGACTCTATTCCTAACCTAAATCAGGGACTCAAACCTGTGGCTCTGATACCAACTGTGACGGCCTCAACCCCAGGGTCAGGAGTTGACGTCATTAACATCAACAATAACAATCATAATTCAGTCCAACTCATTAATAATACATAACCACGACCCCTTTCCAAGACCTTTTCCAGGTTTAAGTATGATTTAGAGCACAACTATTACAAAACTGACTTACAACAAACCATCCCGACGCAACTAACTTAATACAGCAACTCAGTAGACCATCTTTGGTCCAACACAACAACCTCAGAGGAGCATGACACGGAAGAAAATGGAACCCTGCCTTGACTATCGCGGAAGAATCCCCTAGATATCTGCAATACATATATAAAACATTTTGCAAGGGTGAGCAATCAATTGCTCAGCAGTACCACTATATTAATAATAATTCAAAAACAGTTTTGTGATAAACAATTATAGGAACAGAAATCATAACTTGCTAGAAAACAAGTAAAACATGTGTGAACTGGATATCAAAACTAGCATGCTCTGTAAAACCAAATCATTAGTTGTGTGTTGTGCATAAATATCAATTTCTATTTTAGCATGCTTCTTTCATTTTAAAATCTTCCGTCCTATCGCAGGACCCATAAACCATTTGTCCCATTACGGGGACCCAAAATCATTTGTTCTGTTACGGAAACCATAAAACTTATCCCATCACAGGATCTATAAAACTCGTCCCATCACAGGACCTATAAAACTTGTCCCATCACAGGACCTATACAATTTGTTCCTCTCCGGGAACCTCAAAATCACTTGCTCAGATATAAAAGTATTGGATGATCCCTGGTGAGACAGCTGATCAGGCTATCCTATGAAACTTGTTCCAGAACTCAGAGACTAGCTAGGTCTCTGTCACGCTGGACTGGTGGTTATAATAGGGTGCGTAACCACTTCGCCTCTTACGCTAACTTCCAGGCCGTTACAGCCTTCTGCGCACACTCATCCAATTATCTGATCATTTTTATCCAGTTTTCCAAATCACTTACCTATCTCTTGTCAAAACAATTATAACACAGCACATTTTCCCAAAACAGTTTCATTTTATTCAAAACTTAGAGATAGGTATTTTCAGAAGTTACTTTTTCCCCAAAACCAATGTTAATAAAATAATTTGAAACCTAGGGGATACGTAACTTAAATCGTTCTATTCCAGTACGTAAATGTAAATCAATAATTATTCATATAGTACTAAACTATAAAAGATTTGTTCAGGGGTACTTGCCTTGCAGAGCTTTACAACTAATACCGATTGACCTTGAGCCGACACAGACGCTCAGGCTTCAACGTCTAACCGCTAGATTACCCTGGATTCGACTTCAACTCTCAGGTCCTTCGATTGGAACCTTACTGAGCTCATTGACTCTCCACTAGGCTATCCAACGCCAACTCTTGGGCTTTCCGACTAGCGCCTACAAAGTCGAAACACCCTAACTTAGACCTTCGATTATGCTTGACATATCCTCGCTAATCATCTACCCGAATGTTAACAAAACCCGACTCGTAATACTTCATATAATAATATACGTACCAATTAGGGTTCACGTCTTCGAAAGTCGGTTCGGTGTTCGTTTTCCGAAAATAGGTATATTTATCCTTTTATGAAACTAGGGTCATCGATTTTCGTAAAATATTTCATCACAACACATAATCAGATTTCGTATAAGGTACGTTAATATAACTGATCAACATTCCGATAGTCATTAGGTACGGCCTCGTATTCCCGTAATTTAATTTTCCGGAAATCGGGCAACACCTCCTTTATTTATCGGACTACCCGTCGAACATCCCGACGTCCAAACAAACACAACTACAATCAATCGCAATCCAAACCCAACCACCAATTACAAGCCATCAATATCAGTCCCAAAATTCTCAATTATCAATTAAATACAATTACTAATGATTAGTCATGTTTTATAATTTTAATCGCATTTTATAGTTTTATTCACAACTCACATTTTAAATCGTATTTTTTATTTTAAATTGTAGGACTCAGAATATTCATCATAGTCCACTGTCGGCTCGCTGAGGCTCATCGCCGACGGCGGTAGAATTCGTCGGTACCCGATAAATTTCGGGTTTCCTTACGGATTCTACCGATTTGTAAAAATTTAATTCTGTATACACCGAATAGTTTCATCAGGAATAACCAACAAAACAAATCAGGAGTTATTCAACTCAGGCCACGCGCGTACACGCGTCGGCAAAGAAAAATCAGGCAACAAAGTAACTGGAAACGAAGCATAAGCCGGAAAGCACCGCGGAAGGAGAACAGAGCAGTACGCTCAGGAGCTCAGAAAAACTAACCAGAAAATAACTCAACCAACACAACACGAATCACCCACATATAATACACACACACACCACGATTAACACACACACGCACGCAATCACACACACGCACACACAATATTCACACCCACAGTAACGCCTACATCACACACCACCACCCCTCGCCGGAGAAGCAAGGAGGGCGGCGCCGAAAAACTGAAAGGCGGCACAGTCACTTACCAGTACAGGGGGAATCGAGGGGAAATAAGAATGGAGAACATGAGAGATTTGAGTGTTAGAGAAGAAGAGAGTCGAAGGAGAGATTGGAGAAGAGGACGGGTTATACCCGAATGGAACAACCCCCCTTTTGTTTTATTTATTTATTTATTTCTTCTTTATCAAATAAACCCCGCAACAAAATTTATCTGACCCGCATTTTAGCTGTAACGAGCAATCACGGGTAACTAAAACCCGAGCATTAATATAATATTTTATAAAATATCACAAATAAATAAAAGTTAATAATAATAGAATTTTCAAAATTTTAAAATAATTTTTTTTTTGAAACACAATAGATACTCGTTTTTAACGAATAAACGAAACAACGCGCATGTGATTTTTATCCCAAAAATTACCAAAATAATTTTAAAATTCTCGGGATATTCCAAACTTGAATAAATATAAGTTTCATAATTTCTGAAACTTTTATGGATTTAATATAGATTTTACAAATAAATACAATCAGAAAATCATTTAAGGGTAAATAATCAATAAAATATTGATTTCTCAATTTTAAAAACCCCTAAAAATAATTAATAAAATTATGAAGCCATAAAATGATTTTAGGGATAACCTAAGGATTTATGGAAATAAATTCTGAATAAAATCACCTTTAAATACAAAAGTGACAACACAGCTTCACAACGAATTATACAATTAATACACGAACACCAACGATCACGCATAATTAATTAAAATATTAACAAAAATAATATCCAGCTGACAGAACCCACAAAGCTATTTTATTTATGTAATTATTTAATAATTGCACATTTAAACAATATAAATATATACGAGTCGTTATAGTTGAGATCTTATCTTAAAACCATATTCATTAGCTATAGAGATCAGACTTTAACATGTGATAGGTTAACTTCTGAAAATCTGGCTTTTAAGAAAAGGAATGACTATTTAGAAAATGAGTTAGTTATGTTCCATCAAACTCAGAAAGAAAGAGATGATGCTTTTTATGTTAGAGATGAAGTGTTAAAATTGAATCAATCTCTAAAAACTGGGTTAGAAAATGAAAGAGAGATTATCAGGACTTAGACTAACTCTAGCAGAACAACTCAGAATTTGCTAAGTAGTGGAAAATGGAAAGAGGGCTTAGGTTATGGAGATGATAAAAGTGAAATAGGAACTGAACAAATTAAGCCAATTGTTGTTAAACAAACTGTTAAGCCAAAGGTAAATCCTGTCAAGTTTGTAGCTAAAACTGTAAAGTCTGATTCTGAAAAGATGAAAGATACTGAGACATAAGTTAAGGTAGAGTCAACTTCTGATAAATTAAAACAGGATAAACCAGCTGAAGTTAACATAGGCTTAATGACAAAGAAGTAGCTTAAATATAAGCTGAAAGAGATTAAGAATATAAACAAGGTAAAGCCACCTAGGAAAAATAGGAATGGAAAGGAAGGTGTGAATAAAAGCAATAATTACAAGCCTGTTCCTAATGCTCCTAGAAAGAAATGTTATAACTGTGGAAATTCTAACCATCTGGCTTCTTTTTGCAGGAAGAATAAGAATATAAACTCCTTACCATCTAAGTCAGGAGTTAAGAGTCAGTCTGTTAGGTTTAAGCCACAAAATCCTTGTTTTCATTATGGTAGTGTATGGCATTCCATTTATACTTGTAAGGAATATCATAGTTTGTACTATGATTATTATCAAATAAAACCTTCTTTGAAGAAAGTTGCTTTAATTCCATCTAGTGTAAGTTCTGATGCAAAGTCTGATACTGTAAATTCTGATAAACAGCATGTTAGCATAAACTTTGAAATTAAATCCGCTGCAAATGCTGACAAACTTAATAAGGCCAAAGGATCCAAGCAAGTCTGGGTCCTTAAAACTAATCATTAGTGGTTTTTGTGATTGCAGGGCAACAGGAAAAACATCATAGTTCTTGATAGTGAATGTTCAGGGCATATGACTGGAAATAAAGCCCTGCAATCAGACTTTGTGGAGAAAGCTGGGCCAGGAGTTTCTTATGGAGATGGCTACATGGGAAAAACTCTGAGATATGGCAATATCAATCTTGGAAATGTCATCATTGAAAAAGTAGCTCTAGTCTCAGGACTTAAACACAATCTGCTGAGTGTTAGTCAAATCTGTGACAGAGGTTATCATGTGGATTTCTTTGAAGAACACTGTGAAGTTGTAAGCAAATCTACAGGCAAAATTGTTCTGAAGGGATACAGGCATGGTAACATTTATGAAGCCAAGCTTTCAACAAGTTCTGATGGTTCTGCAATCTGTCTGTTAAGCAGAGCATCAATTGAAGAAAGTTGGGATTGGCACAAGAAACTCTCTCATTTAAATTTTAAAAATATAAATGAACTAGTCAAGAAAGATCTTGTGAGAGGACTGCCAAAATCAGTATTTGCTCTTGATGGCCTTTGTGATTCATGTCAAAAGGCAAAACAAAGAAAATCTTCATTCAAGAGCAAGACTGAATCTTCAATTCTTGAGCCTTATCACCTACCACATGTTGATCTATTTGGTCCAGTGAATGTCATGTCTATTGCAAAGAAGAAATATGCTATGGTATGGTCATAGTAGATGAGTTTACCAGATACTTATGGGTGTACTTCTTGCACACAAAAAGTGAAACTGCATCTATCTTGATTGATCATGTCAAACAACTGGATAAATTGGTCAAAGACTCTGTGAAAATCATAAGAAGTGATAATGACACTGAGTTCAATAATTTGATCATAGAAGAATTCTGCAAAGACCATGGAATAAAGCAGGAATTCTCTGCTCCTGGAACGCCACAACAAAATGGAGTTGTTGAAAGAAAGAATAGAACTCTTATTGAAGCTGCACGAACTATGCTTGATGAAGCAAAGTTACCAACCTACTTTTGGGCTGAAGCTATGCAGACTGCTTGTTTTACTCAGAATGCAACACTTATCAACAAGCATGGAAGGACACCATATGAGATGGTGAAGAAAAAGAAGCCAAATCTGAAGTACTTTCATGTATTTGGATGCAAGTGTTTTGTTCTTAAGACTCATACTGAACAGCTATCCAAATTTGATCTAAAAGCTGATGAAGGAATTTTTGTTGGATATCCACTTTCCACAAAAGCCTTCAGAGTCTACAATTTAAGAACAAGGGTTGTCATGGAATTTATCAATGTCTCTTTTGATGATAAGAAGAAATACTGGACTTGAAGATTTCAATGATCATGATCAGCTGAGATTTGAGAATGAAGTTTTAAATTCTGATTCTGTAAATTCTGATAGTCTAAATCCTGATACTGCAAACTCTGATGGGTTAAACTCTGATGTTATTGAAACTGTGGTGACTACGCCAAAGGATAATGCACCTGTGTAGGGGCAACATATTGAAGATCCAACCACATCTCAAGAAGCATCAGAACCTAGAACAGGCTCTTCAAGTTCTGATTCATCAAGTTCTGATGGGCCAAGTTCTGATAATTCTGGAAACTCAAATTCTGAAGGATCCAACTCAGAGAGCATAATTTCAGGGGGAACATCAGAAAATGTTGATGGCTGACAGCATGGATCATGGGGGAGCATCCAGTTCTAGAGATCACCTTCCATCTGCAAGGAAGTGGACTAAAGCACATACACCTGACTTGATTATTGGAGATCCTGAAGCAGGTGTTAGAACTAGAACAACAATATCAAATGAATGTCTATATCATTCTTTTCTTTCTCAGACTGAACCAAAGAAAGTGGAAGAAGCTCTTCAAGATGCTGATTGGGTGCAAGTAATGCAGGAAGAGTTGAATGAATTTGAAAGAAATAAAGTCTGGACCCTAGTGCCAAGACCAAAGAATAGATCTGTTGTTGGTACAAAGTGGGTGTTCAGAAATAAAACTGATAGTGATGGCATAATTACAAGAAATAAAGCAAGGCTGGTTGCAAAAGGATATTCTCAACATGAGGGAATTGATTATGATGAAACATTTGCACCAGTTGCCAGATTGGAAGCCATAAGGATATTTTTGGCTTATGCTGCTC
Organism: Apium graveolens; assembly: GCF_009905375.1. Classification (NCBI taxonomy): domain Eukaryota; kingdom Viridiplantae; phylum Streptophyta; class Magnoliopsida; order Apiales; family Apiaceae; genus Apium; species Apium graveolens. The sequence continues at coordinate 47,204 of NW_027420433.1, forward strand.
ACAAAAAGTTTAAAGTCTTTCAAATGGATGTAAAAAAGTACTTTTCTTAATGGAAAATTGGAAGAAGAAGTATATGTTGAACAACCTCCAGGTTTTGTAGATTCAAAATTTCCTTATCATGTCTACAGACTTGATAAAGCACTTTATGGCCTTAAGCAAGCTCGAAGAGCATGGTATGAGACATTAGCTCAGTTTCTTCTGGAAAGTGGATTTAACAGAGGGACTATTGACAAAACTTTATTCTATCTCAACCATGGAAAGGACTTACTTTTGGTACAGATATATGTTGATGATATCATTTTTGGTTCTACAAATGACAGACTTTATAAGAAGTTTGCCAAGCTAATACAGTCAAGATATCAAATGAGTATGATGGGAGAACTTAGTTATTTTCCGGGCCTTCAAGTCAAGCAGAATGAAAAGGAACTTTTATTTTCCAATCTATGTACATCAGAAATTTGTTAAAGAAATTTGGAATGCAAGACTGTTCAAGTACATCCACTCCCATGGCCACTACAACAAAATTGGACAAGGATACTGGTACATCAGTAGATATTACTGATTACAGAGGTATGATTGGCTCATTACTCTATCTAACTGCAAGTAAACCTGATATCATGTATGCTACCTGTCTTTGTGCAAGATTTCAAGCAGATCCAAGAGAACCTTACTTAACAGCTGTGAAAAGAATTTTCAAGTATCTTAAGGGTACAACTGATCTAGGATTATGGTATCCTAGGGAATCAGAGTTTAAGCTAATAGGTTACTCAGATGCAGATTCTGTAGGGTGCAAAATTGATAGGAAAAACACAAGTGGAAGCTGCCAATTTCTTGGAGGCAGATTAGTTTCTTGGTTTAGCAAGAAACAAAAGTCAATTTCCACATCAACTGCAGAGGCAGAGTACATTGCTGCAGGAAGCTGTTGTGTACAAATTCTTTGGATGAAGAATCAGTTACTGGATTATGGGTTAACATATTCTAAAATACCCATTTACTGTGATAATCAAAGTGCTATTACTATGACAGGTAATCCAGTGCAGCTCTCAATGACAAATCACATCAGCATTAGGTACCACTTCATAAGGGAACATGTGATGGAAGGTACAGTGGAATTGCATTTTGTTCCAACAGATCAATAACTAGCAAATATCTTCACAAAACCACTGTGTAAAGCTACTTTTACAAGATTGGTAAATGAACTTGGAATGGTTTCAGGTTCTTTCTCTAAATATGTTTAGTTTATGTTCTGATACATCAGACTTTATGATCAGTATTTACAGATATTACTATCTTTATCTAATCTGTGCTTGAATTGAAATTTTCAAGGGTTACAAAGAATAATGACTTTGATTAAGATAACACATATAGTGTAAACCCTATGTCTGTGTTTATATACTACACAGTTACAAGATAATATTCTAATTGATATTGAATATAATTCTGCTTCCTAAAATATATCAATCAGTTATATTTTCTTCCAAGTATTCTATTCTTCATAGAATTCCTTCTTCATGCATATTTCTTCTTGCATTTGTCTTGATCTTCTTTCCTTTCAATTAGCCGCCTGCCTTATCTGAAAGTCTCCTTAAGTTCTGATATTATCTCCTGATAAATATCTTCTGATATCTTAAGTTCTGATATCTTAAGTCCTGACTTCAGTATAAGTACTGATTTCCAGTTAAGTACTGATTTGTCCTGTTAGTTAAGATCTGAAAACTAAACATAAATCATCTTTTGACATGACATTATCAAATATATCTAACAATCTCCCCCAACTTGTAAATTAACATAATATACAAGTTCAACAGATATTTGATGATGTTAAAAACATTAAGTACAAATGCATGAGAATTTGACTAGATAACTACAACTTACAGTCCTTTCAGCTTTACCATTCTTAAGATCTGATATCAGCTTCAGTCTGTATATACTTCAGAATTTAAGCAGTTGTAGATCTTCGACTTGGCTTCAAATTTTGATCTCTTTGATATCAGGAGTTGTTCTGAGATAATTCCTTAAAAGACTTCTCTCAACATATTCAAGTTCATTAACCATCCTCCTTTTTGCATCTTTCAATTCAGCTGTATCTTCACCAGTTTGAAAAATAGCTGCTCTAAGATCATTTATCTTAGCTTTTCTTATCTCCTGATCTAGTTTAATCAGATATGCCTTGTCAGACTCTAGATTGAATTCCACAGCCTTATAAGCCAGAAAAGTAGTTATGATCTTAGCAGAGTTATGCTTCATTTCGACAATATCACCTTTATGATCTCTGTACTTAGGACAATATGTGTTGTCAGACTTTACAGAGAAAAGCTTCTTCTGTCTTTGAATTTTTGACTTTAAATAACCTGCAGCACTATCTGTTAATCTGTTTCTCACTTGAAGTAGGAATAGAACATGTTCTAGTTCTTCAAAATACTTCAGTGGAATAGCATTTTTCCTGATATGGAATACCTTTCCATCTATCATAAAATATAACAAGATATGTTCTTTCAAAACAGAATGGTAAACCATTTGTACAGATTCAAGTCGATTCAATCTTTCAGGAGTTGCTCCAAAACCTGGTTCACTTAAGGAAGTTGGATCATTGGTAATATTGTGTACTCTTCTTTCATCAGAACTACCCAATCCAGATTTATCTCTTGCTTCTTTTCCTGTAACAACTCTTGCTTCAAAACCACTTGTTGCAGTCTTCAAAGGTTGAGTCTTTTTAGCATTGGTGAATCCTGGTAGGAGTATCTTTGAAGGTTTAACATGAGCAATGTCAGAGGTTTCCTTTTCCTTATCTTCTGATATTAAGTCAACTTGAGCTATGTCAGAGGTTGCTTGCTTCACTGTCATATCAGAACTTACTACATCTTGACTCTGAACAACATGAGCCATGTCAGAGGTTGTTTGAAAAATCTTCTTTTGCATCAGAGTAAGACTAGCATCTTCTTCATCATCAGTTATTTCTTCATCCATGACTGGCATATAAACCTTTACAGGTTCATCAACTTTTTCTTTGCCCTTGGACCTTGGATCAATTTTCACTTGTGATTTGGCTTTGGTTGCCTCAAAAATTGTTCTTTCCTTTATCACAATACCCTTAGGCTTTGGAAATTTCTTTTCAACAACAGAAGCTTTAGATTTTGTCTTAACACCTTCTGCTTTGAGTCTAGATTCTTATTCCTTTAGACTCTCAAAGTCCATTCCTGGATTTTCTTTAAGAAACAACTCCTTTGAAATTTCTTCATCAAGTTCCAGATGTTCACCAGAACTTATCCTTTTACCAGTATCAGAACTTATTTTTCTCCCAGTATCCGAACTTGTTCTTTGACTTGTAATTCTAGCTTTACTTGATGAAAATCCTTTGCCTTGACCTTGACCTCTACCCTTATCAGAGTTTCCCTGGTCATCATTTCCATCATCCTTTCCCTTCAGTGTCTGAATAGATTTGCATTTGGACTTAATCACTTTCTCCCCCTTTTTGGCATCAGCAGGTAAAAGAAGAGAGACAAGCAATTCCACTGAGGATTGGATCTCATTGAGTTTAGTTTGATGAGAAGCTTGAATTTTAGAATTTCATCAATCTGAGTGTGTTGCTTCTCCTGAGTTTTCTCAATGTAGGCAATTCTGTCAAAGGCTGGCTTGAAAAATCTGTTCTTTTCAAGTTCCACATTCATATCTTGCTCGATCAAGGTTTCTTGAATTTTGTTCACCTTGGCATGAGTTGTTGAGTGTAGACCTTGAAGGTGCCTAGTACTCAATGCAGTAACTCTCAGCTGTGCCTTAAAATCATCATTTATCAGCATTTCATCAGCTTTTGCCAGATGCTCAGCAAGAATCTTTTCAGAAGGAACAAAACTAACTGTGTTCCATTCCTTAGTCCACTCCTTTCCTCTAGGAGTTTCACTCCAAGGTACTGGTGCTTCCTTAACAAACTTCTTGATTAGATCAGCTTTATTAACTGTTTGTTGAGGTGCATGTCCTGATGGACCAGCTGCATCAGCATTTAGATTGGTAGCAGCTTCACCAGTAGTTTCCTCATTGGCAGCATCAGAACTTGTAGATCCTGCAGTATCAACATCCTCTGATAAAATAGCAGTATGTGAGGCTATAGAGGCTTCAACATCATCCTCTAAATTCTGATCTACAGCCAGGTTCTGATCAACATCCAAAATTGGTGTTGTTGGTGGAGTGAGTTGAATTAGTGGAGCTTCCAAGTACAAAACCTCAGGCACAATCAAGTTATGAATATCAATTTCAGCACTTGTACCTGGTTCTTCAGTATGTACTGGATCAACTATAGGTGACATAGGAGGTGTAGGTATTCTGTCTTGAGCAGATCTGATTGTGCAGAAGGAAGTGATTCAATAACAATTGGTTATGTTGAGATCAGAGATTCCTGATCCCCTTCCTTAGCTGCTTCCACTATATCCTCTGAATTAGACTCAACTATGTCCCTGTGAGCTCTCCGTTTCTTCAATTTCTTCAAAGGTGGAGACACTGTAGGAGCTTTATCATTAGAATTTAACTTTCTAAGCCTTTTGAGGGGCCTAGAACTCCCAATTACAGTATCTTTCTGAGAAGAGATCTTCTCAGCTTCTACAACAACAGGTGCTGATACGGGAACCTGTTCCTCAGCTGTTTCCTCAAATCAACAGAATTTAATCAAAATATTCATCACAAAATAAAATTAAAAATCGATGAAGTAAAGATTAATAAATTGCAATTAAACATGCACAGTCACATAATTTGAGAAACAAAGAACAAATCTTGCAATTAAAGAAAAGTTCATTAATATATCAGATGAGTACATTTCATGAAATTTATCAATTACATGCAAAAATTACAAGATAGTCCTATTCTACGATTCTTAACATCAACAACCTTAGTCCTAAGCTAAGAAGCCTGACAAAGCTGATGGTGAAGAGAAACGGATGGATGACAATTAATTCTTCTTCCTACTTTCAACAAAGAGAACATCAAGACGAATGATTTGCTCCTGCTGTTTAAGAATATGAAGATGAACTTCTCTTTGGAAAGACAACAGATCATTTTTAATATTCTCTGGAAGTTGAATCCAGATGACGAATGGAATGTTATGGATAGGATATGAAGTCGGAATTCCATTTCGAAAGATAGTCACAGTTTCTGTGCCATAACAGTAATACCAACTAAAATGTGCCATTGTTTGAGAGAAATGAACATATATGGTTTTACTGATGAATGATCAGTCATTTAGATAGGCAATGGAATACTAAGGGACGCGAGGAATGTGTAACAATTACAAGTAAAAATAATTATCCCTCGACTCCCTAGACTGATGTGTAATAATATCAGTTAGTAAAAGATCTAAAGCCAGAGTTAATGGGCACGAGATATAATAACAATTACTGTGCGCATGCAATTTTTCAAGACATACACGCTAACCACTAACCCATAATGATTATGATTGTTTTATCTCATATAAACCAATGTTCTGTAAAAATATAATCGTTCAAGTAATGACAAAAAATAAACCAAGTAAATAAATACTGCCATGTCAGCATCATAACTTGATTATTATCAGGATTTAAAAGCCATCAGAATATGGCTCCTTAACTCGAAAAGTGAATGGTTATTCCTGTAATTCTTCACACAAGTACTGATATGGTTTCTTCATAACTTAATCATCAGAACTTCCATCAGAACTTGTCCTCAAAATTTATGCAACTGACACTTAAACTGTTCATCTAAAATAACATTTATCACCACAGTAATTTTCATCATTCATATGGAGTGTACGTGTGTGCATTAAGCTAAATATCAGACAAAGAGTAAAGTCTGATTCACTTTAGTATATCTTAGAAATAAGGCATAACTAAGAACTTTGCTTAAAATCTGTCATTATTCTGAAGTCTACTGTAGAATGAGTTCATGCATGAGTCCACCTCAACTGTTTTGTGCTCATTTTATGCATCTTTTGAAATTCCATTTTACAGTGGCTTCTCAGTGTAAGTGAGTCACGACTGCTTATCAGAATTTATACTGTTATCAGAGTATTTCTCCAGTAATCATAGAGTGTGAAAAGTCACCAAGAATTTTTTGCTTTTCTAATGCATATTACTTAATACCAGCAATGCACTTGGGTCTTCCCTTCCATATTTTTACTCTAGATCTCAAAGGAGTACCTGATATTTATTTCTTTTCTTTTTCTATTTCTTTTGATAAGTGAGGCTTATCAGCACTTAGTACATCAATCAGATTTACTAACATCAGAACTTAACATATAAGAAGCACTATTCTAGTTTTTGACTTAGTAATAAGATACACAAAGTAAACTTAACTAAGCTCAATATCAGAATTTGCTTGTGTTAAAAGATTTCTACATAAACAATTACTTCATACACGGGATCTTTAGTATATTAAAGACTACTAGGTCAGCATCTAGCACAGTTATCCTCATTGGATTGAATAGTCACATAAATATTCATATCACTATCAGAGTTTAGAATTCACATCAGACAACAATCAACACTTAAGCAAATTTCAATTTAAGCACAGAATACACAAATATAGTAATATCTGTAAATACTGATCATAAAGTCTGATGTATCAGAACATAAAGTAGGCGGATTTAGAGAAAGAACCCGTAACCATTCCAAGTTCATTTACCAATCTTGTAAAAGTAGCTTCACACAGTGGTTTTGTGAAGATATCTGCTAGTTGTTGATATGTTGGAACAAAATGCAATTCTTCATCCACATGTTCCCTTATAAAGTGATACCTAATGCTGATGTGCTTTGTCATTGAGTGTTGAACTGGATTACCTGTCATAGCAATAGCACTTTGATTATCACAGTAAATAGGGATTTTAGAAAATTCTAACCCATAATCCAGTAACTGATTCTTCATCCAAAGAATCTATGCACAACATGAAACGAGTTCCCCGCGGAGCATTTTTTCTTTCGTCCTCGGACGTTCGGACCTTTTGTTTGATTCCGGCACTTGCGTTCTCATGCCCGGAACCCCCGCGACTGATTGGGAGACAGAGCGAAAGCGGGAAAGATGGATTGTTATCAGTCAGAATCAAATCTTTCTGTTGGCTTTCCCAATTCCATTCATGAATGATAATTCAAGGGCGTGAAGCGAGCGCTTCTAGCTGCTTCGCCTGCTTCTTATTAAGGCGGCTATGTTGGCGTGGCGGAAATGAACGAAAAGCGAGACGAACGTGCTATTTTAAAATGGATTGATAGATATCCTTATTTTTTTTCCCGTCATTGTTATTGTTGCGATTTTCACTCTTTTTATGAATTGGTTAAGCCGAAGTTAAGAACGCGTCCAATGCATTCTTTTCGATCTTGTACCATGTGGAAATTGACTTATGTTTCTTGCTAAACCAAGAAACCAATCTGCCTCCAAGAAATTGGAAGCTTCCACTTGTGCTTTTCCTGTCAATTTTGCATCCTGCAAAATCTGCATCTGAGTAACCTATTAGCTTAAAGTCTGATTCTCTAGGATACCACAATCCCATATCAGTTGTACCCTTAAGGTACTTGAAAATTCTTTTCACAGCTGTTAAGTGAGGTTCTCTTGGATCTGCTTGAAATCTTGCACAAAGACAGGTAACATACATGATATCAGGTCTACTTGCAGTTAGATAGAGTAATGAGCCAATCATACCTCTGTAATCAGTAATATCTACTGATTTACCAGTATCCTTATCCAACTTTGTTGCAGTGGCCATAGGAGTGGATGCATTTGAATAATCTTGCATTCCAAACTTCTTCAACAAATTTCTGGTGTACTTGGATTGACAAATAAAAGTTCCTTCTTCATTCTGATTGACTTGAAGGCCCAGAAAATAGTTAAGTTCTCCCATCATACTCATTTGATATCTTAACTGCATCAGCTTGGCAAACTTCTTACAAAGTCTGTCATTTGTAGAACCAAAAATGATATTGTCAACATATATCTGCACCAAAAGTAAGTCCTTTCCATGGTTGAGGTAGAATAAAGTTTTGTCAATGGTGCCTCTGTTAAATCCACTTTCCAGAAAAAACTGAGCTAAAGTCTCATACCATGCTCTTGGAGCTTGCTTAAGGCTATAAAGTGTTGTATCAAGCCTGTAGACATGATTGGGAAATTTGGGATCTACAAAGCCTGGAGGTTGTTCAATATATACTTCCTCTTCCAATTCTCCATTAAGAAAAGCACTTTTCAAATCCATTTGAAAGACTTTAAACTTCTTGTGAGCAGCATAAGCCAAAAATATTCTTATGGCTTCCAATCTAGCAACTGGTGCAATTGTTTCATCATAATCAATTCCCTCCTGTTGAGAGTATCCTTTTGCAACCAGCCTTACTTTATTTCTTGTAATTATGCCATCACTGTCAGTTTTGTTTCTGAACACCCACTTTGTACCAACAATAGATCTGTTCTTTGGTCTTGGCACTAGGGTTTAGACTTTATTTCTTTCAAATTCATTTAACTCTTCCTTCATTTCTTGCACCTAATCAGCATCTTGAAGAGCTTCTTCCACTTTCTTTGGTTCAGTCTGAGAAAGAAAAGAATGATAGAGACATTCATTTGATGTAGCTGTTCTAGTTCTGACATCTGCATCAGGATTTCCAATAATTAAGTCAGGTGTATGTGCGTTAGTCCACTTCCTTGCAGATGGAAGGTTATCTCTAGAACTGGATGCTCCCCCATGATCCATGCTGTCTCCATCAACATTTTATGATGCTTCCCCTAAAATTATGCTCTCTGAGTTGGATCCTTCAGAATTTGAGTTTCCAGAACTTGGCTCATCAGAACTTGATGAATCAGAACTTGAAGAGCCTATTATAGGTTCCGATGCTTCTTGAGATGTGGTTGGATCTTCAGTATGCTCCCCCTGCACAGGTGTATCTTGCTTTGGTGTAGTCACCACGGTTTCAATAAATCAGAGTTTAATCCATCAGCGTTTGTAGTATCAGGATTTAGACTGTCAGGATTTACAGAATCAGAATTTAAAAATTCATTTTCAAATCTCAGCTGATCATGATCATTGAAATCTTCAAGTTCAGTAATCTTCTTATCATCAAAAGAGACATTGATAGATTTCATGACAACCCTTGTTCTTAAATTGTAGACTCTGAAGGCTTTTGTGGAAAGTGGATATCCAACAAAAATTCCTTCATCAGCTTTTAGATAAAATTTGGATAGCTGTTCAGAATGAGTCTTAAGAACAAAACACTTGCATCCAAATACATGAAAATACTTCAGATTTGGCTTCTTTTTCTTCACCATCTCATATGGTGTTTTTCCATGCTTGTTGATAAGTGTTGCATTCTGAGTAAAACAAGCAGTCTGCACAGCTTCCGCCCAAAAGTAGGTTGGTAACTTTGCTTCATTAAGCATAGTTCGTGCAACTTCAATAAGAGTTCTATTCTTTCTTTCCACAACTCCATTTTGCTGTGGAGTTCCAGGAGCAGAAAATTCCTGCTTTATTCCATGGTTTTTGCAGAACTCTTCCATAATCAAATTCTTGAACTCAGTGCCATTATCACTCCTTATAATTTTCACAGAGTCTTTCACCAATTTATCCAGATGTTTGACATGATCAATCAAGATAGATGCAGTTTCACTTTTTGTGTACAAGAAATACACCCATGTGTATCTGCTGAACTCATCAACTATGACCATAGCATATTTCTTCTTTGCAATAGACATGACATTCACTAGACCAAATAGATCAACATGTAGTAGGTGATAAGACTCAAGAATTGATGATTCAGTCTTGCTCTTGAATGAAGATTATCTTTGTTTTGCCTTCTGACATGAATCACAAAGGCCATCAAGAGCAAATACTGATTTTGGCAGTCCTCTCACAAGATCTTTCTTGGCTAGTTCATTTATATTGTTAAAATTTAAATGGGAGAGTTTCTTGTGCTAATCCCATCTTTCTTCAACTGATGCTCTAATCAACAGACAGATTGCAGAACTATCAGTACTTGTTGAAAGCTTGGCTTCATAAATGTTACCATGCCTGTATCCCTTCAGAACAACTTTGCCTATAGATTTGCTTACAACCTCACAGTGTTCTTCAAAGAAATCCACATGATAACCTCTATCACAGATTTGACTAACACTCAGCAGATTGTGTTTAAGTCCTGAGACCAGAGCTACTTTTTCAATGATGACATTCCTAAGATTGATATTGCCATATCCCAGAGTTTTTCCCATGTTGCCATCTCCATAAGAAACACCTGGGCCAGCTTTCTCCACAAAGTCTGATAGCAGGGCTTTATTTCCAGTTAAATGTCCTGAACATCCACTATCCAGAACTAGGATATTTTTCCTATTGTCCTGCAATCACAAAGACCACTAATGATTAGTTTTAAGGACCCAGACTTGCTTGGATCCTTTGGCCTTTTTAAGTTTGTTAACATTTGCAGCGGATTTAGCATCAGAGTTTATGTTAACAGTTTTCTTATCAAAATTTGCAATATCAAACTTTGCATCAGAACTTACACTAGAAGGAATAATGCTAACTTTCCTTACAGAAGGTTTTATTTGATAATAATCATAGTACAAACTATGATATTCCTTACAAGTATAAATGAAATGCCATAAACTACCATAATGAAAACAAGGATTTTGTGGCCTATATCTAACAGACTGACTCTTAACTCCTGATTTTAAAGGTAAGAAGTTTATGTTCTTATTCTTCCTGCAAAAAGAAGCCAGATGGTTAGAATTTCCACAGTTATGACATGTTTTTCTAGGAGCATTAGGAACAGGCTTATAATTGTTACTTTTGTTCACACCTTCCTTTCCATTCCTATTTTTCCTAGGTGGCTTTACTTTGTTTACATTTTTAACCTCTTTCAGCTTATGCTTAAGCTGCTTCTTAGTCATTAAGCCTATGTTAACTTCAGTTGGCTTATCCTGTTTAGGTTTGTCAGAAGTTAATTTCTCCTTAACTTTTGATTTCTTAATATCAGTCTTTACAGTTACAAACTTAACAGGATTTACCTTTGGTTTTTGTTTAACAACTATAGGCTCAGTTTCTACTGTTCCCTTACTATTCTTATCATCTCCATAACCTAAGCCCTCTTTCCAGTTTCCATTACTAAGAATATCCTGAGTTGCTCTACCAGAGTTAGTCCAAGTCCTGATAATCTCTCTTTCCTTTTCTAACTCAGTTTTTAGAGATTCATTTATTTTTAGCACTTCATCCCTAACATAAAAGGCATCATCTCTATCTTTCTGAGTTTGATGGAACATGACTAACTCTTTTTCTAAATATTCATTCCTCTTTTTATAAGCAAGATTTTCAGAAGTTAATCTTTCATATGTTAAAGTTTGATCTATGTAACTAATGAACATCATTTTAAGATATCTTCTCAACTCAGTAATATCATCAGTATGAAAGGCATAAGTAGTTTGAGGTACCTTTAAGTCAGCAGTATCAAAACTGCTTTCAGCATTTACCATCAAGGCATAGTTTTCCTCATCCTCAGAATCTGAAGCATCTGACCAGCTTTTCTTTTTTGTGACAAGAGCCTTGCCTTTGTCACTCTTCCCTTTTCTGCAATCAGGAGATATGTGGCCTTTCTCACCACAGTTGTGCCATTTAATATTTGAGTAATCTCCTCTGTCAGACTTTCCTCCTTTGCCTTCAGATTTTCTGAAACCTTTCTTATCAGAACTTGCACCTTTCCTGGAAGACTTCTTTCCTCTCCTGAATTTCCTGTATGCAATCTTTGTGATTCCTTTCACCATAAGAGCACACAGCTTCATTATCTCTTCATCAGGGTCCATCTCAGGTATACTTTCAGTATCTGAGTCATCATCACTATCAGAACTTGATGACTCAGTATCAGACTTTGTGATGAGAGCTTTTCCCTTGCCTTTCTTTGAGGTAGCAACTTTGAGACTTTCCTCCTCAGCCACAAAGGAAACCGTCCTTGACTTTCTTCCATTCCTCTTGCTTCTTTATTCCATCTCAAGTTCATGAGTCTTGAGCATCCCATAAATTTCATCAAGAGTTGTTTCATCAAGATTATAGTTGTCTCTTATTATTGTGGCCTTCAAATCCCATCTTTCAGGAAGACCTAACATGAATTTAAGATTTGAATATTCAATATCATATTTGTCAACTAGTGACAAATCATTCAAGAGTTTGATAAATCTGTCATATAAATCAGTTAATGACTCATCAGGCTTTGAGTCAAAGTGCTCATACTCTTGATTGAGTATAGTCTTCCTGTTCTTCTTGATTGAATCAGTTCCCTGACACCTTGTTTCCAAAGCATCCCATATCTCTTTTGCAGTCTTGCATTGAATTACCCTGTTTGACATGACATTATCGATGGCACTATGCAGCAAGTGTCTTACCTTTGCATCCTTTGCAATCGATGTGATATCTTCAGCAGTGTAATCACTTTTCTCTTTTGGTACAGACTTTGCTGGCTGACCTGCAACTTCTACAAGAGTTTGGTTGGCATATGTGGTCCTTCATTAATCCTGTCGAGATATTCAGGATCTGTAGCTTCCAGAAACATAGCCATCTTTACTTTCCATATGGAATACTCAGAAGGTTTCAACATGGGAACTCTTATAGTCTCATATCGACTATGGGTTATGGTTTTTGGAGTTTCTTCAGTTTTAGTGGGCTTGGTTGGATTTTATTCTTCAGACATGATTGTTTTTGGATCTTAAACTGTATGTGTGTTAACAGATAGCTCTTATACCACTTGTTAGGTCACACACACTGTAGAAGGGGTTGAATACGGTGTTTACTACAATCAAACTGAATATAAGAACTCAAGTAACAGAACACAAATTTTATTCAACACAATAGAGTCTGTTACAAGGAACTGTTCTCTCTCAGTGATGAACAAATTATCACGAGAGCTGCTAGGGTTACAAAGAATAATGACTTCGATTAAGATAACACATATAGTGTAAACCCTATGTCTGTATTATATACTACACAGTTACAAGATAATGTTCTAATTGATATTGAATATAATTCTGCTTCCTAAAATATATCAATCAGTCATCTTTTCTTCCAAGTATTCTATTCTTCATAGAATTCCTTCTTCATGCATATTTCTTCTTGCGTTTGTCTTGATCTTCTTTCCTTTCAATCAGCCACCTGCCTTATCTGAAAGTCTCCTTAAGTCCTGATATTATCTCCTGATAAATATCTTCTGATATCTTAAGTTCTGATAACTTAAGTTCTGATAACTTAAGTTCTGATATCTTAAGTCCTGACTTCAGTATAAGTACTGATTTCCAGTTAAGTACTGATTTGTCCTATTAGTTAATATCTAAAAACTAAACACAAATCATCTTTAGACATGACATTATCAAATATATCTAACAGGTGGACTCATGCATGAACTCATTCTATAGTAGACTTCAAACAAATGACAGATTTTGAGCAATATTCTTAGTTATGCCTTATTTCTAAGATGTACTGAAGTGAATCAGACTTTACTCTTTGTCTGATATTTAGCTTAAAGCACACACTTACACTCCATATGAATGATGAAAATTACTGTGGTGATTAATGTTGTTTTAGATGAACAGTTTAAGTGCTTGTTGCATAAATTCCAAGGACAAATTCTGATGAAAGTTCTGATGATTAAGTTCTGAAGAAACCATATCAGTATTTGTATAAAGAATTACAGAAATAAACATTCACTTTTTGAGTATAGAAGCCATATTCTGATGACCTTTAAATTCTGATAATAATCAAGTTCTGATACTTACGTGGCAGTATTTATTTACTTAATTTATTTTTGGTCAATACTTGAACGGTTCTATTTTATCAGAATATTGGTTTAAGTGAGATAAAGACAGTCATAATTACTTGTTTAGTGGGAACAGTTTTTTTTTTTGAAAAACTGCATGTGCATAGTAATCATTACTTATTTCCCGTGCCCATTAACTGTTGTCTTAATCACTGCATGGCTGACAGGTGTAAAAAATGTTCAACTTAGTAATAACTGCTGTCAAGTGGAGTGTATAAGTAAAAGAGATAAAAGATTTTAAAATCTTTTATTAACGTTTCTTTCTATCCTCTCTCTCTTTTCTCTTAATCTCTCTATATTCCCTGACGGTTTTCTATACAGACATTTTATCAAACACCTTTCAGGCACTCTTATTTCTCACTTCTTTTTCAATGGCACCCAAGAATTTAATCGTCAATGGAGCTAAGCCTGTACCAAACAACTACGCTTCCATTCTCACTAAGAGTGAAGTTCCTTCGGAACTTCATTTTATTCAGGATTTCTGATCTTATAGTGAAATTGGGTTCGCTTTGACGCAGCCGACAACTTTTTCTGGAACTCAAATTCTGACGTTCTGGCGAACTGGTTTGTATGATGATGGTGGTAAAGCTGGGGCACCAAGCATTATGTTTACAGCAGGGGAGGTTGAGTACGTTGTTACTCCATCGACAGTTTGAAAAGCGTTACATCTACCTGAAAACTGCGAGTTTAGTTCTGCTGTTGAAGAGCCCCTGCTACAGCCAATGATGGCTAATCTAGGGTATGAAAAGAGTTTGGATAAGATGGGTCAACTCAAACGCCCATATATTCGAAGGGAATGGAGCTTCTTCTTCGATTGCAACACGAAGATGTTTTCCAACAAGTGCTCAAATTTTGATGCCATTTCTATTCTGACACAACAAATTGGGTATGCACTCCTAAATCAGTCTCATTTTGATTATGCAAAGACTGTGTTATATTTTATAGGAGATAGGATGAAAGAGGACAGGAATGTAGTTTACTTTGCTAGGTTCTGTCAGTTAATTTATAGTTACTGTACATCAGATGAACCACAACTAGCAAGTGACCATATAGAACCTTTTATGTTAGCTAAGAGGGCTTTTACTGATCTCTTAACTACTGACAACAAGAAGGAAGTTCTGAGACCCCTTATAATTCCTTTATCTGTAAAGCAAGCTCTGGTAAATGCTGATTCTGATACTTATTCATTGTTATATCCTGATGTCCAACCCACCAACACATAACAGCCATCAGAATCTACCATTACCCAAACACAGCAACCACAACCATCAGCACATATCAATCAACCATCAGCACCTACAGTGAAGCCTTCTTCTTCTAGAGCAAAGAGGACAAAGACTGTACCTCAGACACAACAAAAGAGAAGGAAGATAATTCTGAGAGATGAATCAGAAGATGAGGCACAAGTTCAACAATCAGAACCTTTTGCTCAAGCAGCTGAGGAAGTCTCTCCTCAGGAAACAAAGGAAACTGGGAGTTCTAGGCCCCTCAAAAGGCTTAGAAAGATAAATTCTGATGACAAAGCTCCCAAAGTCTCTCCACCAACAAAGAGACTAAAGAAGCAAAGAGCAAGGAGGGCTGTAGAAGAGTCTATCTCTAAAGGAGTGGAAGCAAAAGCTGAGGAAGGGGGTCAGGAATCTCTGATCCCAAAAGAACCAGTTGTGATTGAATCTCTTCCCAGTGCTGAACCAGAATTTACTGAAGCTCCACAATCTCCAATTCAAGAGCCAGAGACTGCTATATCACCAGTGCCTACACCTCTTGTGTCTCCTATTCACTCTCCAGTACATGCTGAAAACCCAGACATAAGTGCTGAAATTGATATCAACAACTTGGTTGTGCCTATGGTCTTGTATCTGGAAGCTCCACCTACTCCACAAGTTTCTCACCAAACTCCACCAACAACTCCACTGATTGATGCTGATGATCATGCAGATGAATCTTCTATTGCTTCACATACAATCATTCTATCCAAAGATGCTGATGCTGAAGACTCTGCAAGTTCTGTTGAAGCAAATGCTGAAAATACTGGTGAAGCTGCTACAAATATAAATGCTGATGCAGCTGGTCCTTCAAGACATTCACCTCCACAAACAGTTGGTAAAGCTGAATTAATCAAAAAATTTATTAGAAAGGATGCACCAGTACCTTGGGAGGAAACTCCAAGAGGAGAGGAGTGGACCAAGAAGTGGAATGACTCAGAATTCACACCAACTTCCAACATTCTTTCTGAGCACATTTCAAAGGCTGATGAGTTATTAACAAGTGCTGATTTCAAAACTCAACTCCGAGTTACAACACTCAGTACAAGGAACCTTCAAGGTCACCATTCACATACTCAAGTCAAAGTTGACAAGCTTCAAGACTTAATTACTCAACAGGATATGAACTGTTCACTGGATAAGAAAAGATTTTTCAAGCCTACCTTTAACAGAGTTGAGGCTATTGAGAAAGCTCAGGAGAAATAACAAGCTCAGATTGCTGAAGTACTAAAGAATCAAGCTTCTCAACAAGTTCAACTAAATGAAATCCAATCTTCAGTGGAACTACTTCTCTCTCTCCTACTACCTGATGATGCCAAAAAGGAGGAGAAGGTGGTTAAGTCCAAATGCTCTACTGATTTAGCACTAAAGAAAAAGGATGATGGAAATGATGACCAGGGAAACTCTGAAAAGGGTAGAGGTCATGGTCAAGGCAAAGACTCTTCACCTAGGAAATCAAGAACTGTTAGGTCACACTTTCACTGTAGAGGGGGTGAATACAGTGTTTATTACAATCAAATCAAACTTCAAGAACTTATGTAACAGAAAACAAACTTTATTTAAACAATAAACTCTGTTACAATCCGGAACTGTTATCTCTCGGTGATGAACAAAATATCACGAGAGCTGCTAGGGTTATAGTAAATAATATTCTCGATGATGATAACACTTATAGTGTAAACCCTATGTCTGTGTTTATATACTACACAGTTACAAGATAATCGCTAATTGATATGGAATATAATTCTGCTTCCTAAAATATATCAATCAGATATCTTCTATTCCAAGTATTCCATTCTTCACGGAATTCCTTCTTCATGCATATCTCTTCTTATGTTTATCTTGATCTTCTTAACTTCAATCAGCTACTGTCCTTATCTGATCGTCCTTCAGCACTTAAGTTCCGATATCTATCTCCTGATGCTTATCTCCTGATAACATAAGTACTGATATCCCTTAAGTTCTGTCGTCCAGTATAAGTACTGATCAGTTAAGTACTGATTTGTTCTGTTCAAATAAGATCTGAAATCTAAACATAAAACATATTAGCCATGACATTATCAAATATATCTAACAATCTCCCCCAACTTGTAAATTAGCAAAATATACAAGTTTAACAGATATTTGATGATGTCAAAAACATTAAGTACAAATGCATGAGAAATAGACAAGATAACTACAACTTACAGTCCTTAAAGCTTTTACCAATTCAACTTCTGATAACAACTTTGGTCTGTATACACATCAGAATTTTAAGTAGTTGTAGATCTTTGACTTGGCTTCATCATTTTCTGATCTCTCTGATGTCAGGAGTTGTTCTGAGATAGTTCTTCAACAAACATTTCTCAGCATATCTGAGTTCATCAATCATTCTCCGTTTGACATCTTTAAGCTCTGCAGTATCTTCACCAGTTTGAAATATTGCAGCTCTGAGATCATTAATCTTTGCTTTTCTCAACTCCCGATCTAGTCTTATGACATAAGCTTTGTTAGACTCTAGATTGAATTCAAGCCCCTTAATACCAAGACATGTTCTGATCTGTGCAGTATTAGGCTTCATATCAACAATATCACCATTGTGATTTCTGTACTTTGGAACATATCTGCTGTCAGACTTAACAGAATAAAGCCTTTTCTGTCTCTGAATCTGTTCTTTTAAGTAGTTTGCAGCAGTCTCTGTTATTCTGTCATCCACTTGAAGTAAGAATAATACATGCTCCAATTCTTCAAAATACTTCAATGGAATGGCATTTTGTCTTATATGATAAACCCTACCATCTGTCATGAAATACAACATGATGTATTCTTTCAAGTAGGTATGGTAAACCATCTGTACAGATTCTAGTTGATTCAATCTCTCAGGAGTTGCTCCAATACCTGGTTCACTCAAGGAAGTTGGATCATCAGTAGTGTTGTGTACTCTTCTTTCATCAGCACTTCCCAATCCAGTTTTATCTCTAGCTTCCTTTCCAGTAACTACTCTTGCTTCAAAACCATTTGGAGTAGTCTTCAAAGATTGAGTCTGTTTTGCTTTAGTGAATCCTGGTAGGAGTGTTTTAGATTTATTTTCTGATATCAAGTTAACTTGAGCACTGTCAGAGGTTACTTGCTTCTTCTGAATATCAGAACTTACAATTTCTTGACTCTGAACAACTTGAGCCATGTCAGAGGTTGTTTTAAGAACTTTTCTTGAAGTCAGAGCAAGATTATCTTTTCCATCAGTAATTTCTTCTTCCTCAGGAGGTACATAAGGCTTGATAGGTTCACCAACCTTTTCTTTACCCTTGGATCTTGGATCTATCTGTGGTTGTGATCTAGCCAAAGTTTCTTCAGTATGTATCCTTTCTTTGATCACAATGCCTTTAGGTTTTGGAAGTAACTTTTTACCAGAAGCTTCAAATTTAGATGTGACTTTCTCTGATTTAAGTCTGGCTTCTTCTTCCTTTAAACTTTCCAAGTCCATCCCTGGATTTTCTTGAAGAAATAACTGTCTTGACATTTCCTCATCAAGATCTAGAAGTTCATCAGAACTTGTCCTTTTACCAGCAACAGAACTTATTCTTTTCCCAGTATCAGAACTTGTTCTGTGACTAGCTTGTCTTGATGTAAACCTTCTACCTTGACTATGACCACTACCCATTCCAGAGTT
Organism: Apium graveolens; assembly: GCF_009905375.1. Lineage (NCBI taxonomy): Eukaryota > Viridiplantae > Streptophyta > Magnoliopsida > Apiales > Apiaceae > Apium > Apium graveolens. The sequence goes on from NW_027420433.1 coordinate 65,890, forward strand.
TCCTTGGTCATCTTTTCCATCATCCTTTCCTTGCAGTGACTTGTTGGTTTTGCATTTGGACTTAATTACCTTCTCCCCCTTTTTGGCATCAGCAGGTAATAAAAGAGAGATAAGTAGTTCCACTGAGGTCTGGATTTCAGTAAGTTGCGATTGCTGAGAAGCTTGATTTGTCAGAATTTGATCAATCTGAGCTTGTTGCTTCTCTTGAGTTTTCTCAATATAAGCAACCCTGTCAATGGTAGGTTGGAAGAACTTTTTCTTATCAAGTTTCCAAACTTGTTCCTGTTTAATAAAGTTCTCCTGAATCTTGTGTAGCTCTGCATGAGTGTTGGAATGAAGACCTTGTAGATGTTTAGTACTCAATGCAGTGACTCTAAGCTGGGTTTTAAAATCATCAGAATGTAACATTTCATCAGCTTTAGTCAAGTGCTCAGCAAGATGTAAAGCATTAGGAACACATGAAACTGAGTTCCATTCCTTAGTCCACTCCTGACCTGCAGGAGTTTCACTCCAAGGTACTGGTGCATCCCTGTTAACAAACTCCTTTACCAGTTCAGACTTAGGAAGAGTCAGTGGAGGAGTATGTCCTGAAGGACCTGCTTCATCAGCATCTACAGTTGTAGCAGCCTCACCAGTATCTCCAACATTTGCAGCATCAGAACTTAGAGAATCAGTATCTTCTGATAAGACAACTGTATGAGTAGCAATGGAGGCTTCAACATCCTCTAATTGCTGATCTGATACTAAGTTCTGATCAACAGCCATATCCTGATGCTCACCTAAAATCTGATCATCAGCATCTTGATGCAGAGAAGGTGTTAGTGATAACTCAGGAGTTTGAACAGCATCAGTAACAGGTGTTGTGGAAGGATTATTTGCTGTTGGAGCTTCTAACAAAAGTATTTCAGGCACAACCAGGTTCTGAATATCAATTTCAGCACTTGTGCCTGGATCAACAAGAGACATAGAAGGTGAATTAGCCTTGTCAGATACAGGTTCCTGAGATGGAGTTGATGGAGAAGAAGTGACTGGAGCAAATTCCTTGTCTTGTGAGATCAGAGATTCCTGATCCCCTTCCTTAGCTGCTTCCTCCTCATCATCTGAAACTGGCCTTTGTGCCCTCTGTTTCTTGTACTTCCTTGTTGATTTGGATTCCTTGGGAGTTTCAGGAACTGTCATACGTCTAAGCCTCTTGAGAAGCCTAGAACCCCCAATTGCAGAATCCTTCTGAGAAGTTGCCTTCTCAGCTTCATCTACCACAGGTTCTGAAGAGGGAATCTGATCCTCAGAATCTGATTCATCTTTCAAAGTAATCCTCCTCTTCTTCTGAGATGTTTGAGGAACAGTCTTTGTTCTCTTTGGCTTAGAGGATGTAGGCTTCACAGTAGGTGCTGAAGAATAAGGTTGAGCAGGCTGTGAATTGGAGAGATAGGATTTGAGATAAGTTCTGAGGGTAGGTTGAGTAGAATGAGAGGTAGGGACTGAGGTTGATGGATTTTGGTTATGGTGAGTTGGTTGAACATTTGAGTAAACAGATTTGTAAGTAGCAGGATCAGCATTTACCAGAATCTGTTTCACAGACTGAGGAATCTGTAATTGTCTCACCATTGATTTCTTTGTGTCAGCATTTATCAGGTCGTTAAAGTACCTTTTTGCAACCTTAAAAGGTGGGGTTTGAGTGCTGACTAACTGGGGTTCAGCAGTACAATACGTATAAATAAGTTGACAGAATCTAGCAAAATAAATAACATCTCGATCCTCTGTCATCCTATCCCCAATAAAACCAATTATTCCAGTTGCAAAATCAAAATGAGTTTGATGGATAATAGCATACCCGATGTGCTGACTCAGAATTGGGATGGCATCAAAATTTGAACACTTGTTGCCAAAAGCCTTGGTGATGCAATCGAAGAAGAAACTCCATTTTCTTCTGATATTAGCCCGTTTCAACTGTCCAAGTTTCGTCAGACTCTTTTCATATCCCAAATCAGTCATTAACCCCCGAAGTTCTGATTCCTCTGGTATAGAGAAGGTACAATCTTCTGGAAGATGTAATGCTCTTCGTACTGTACCAGGAGTGACTACATAGGATGAATCACCCACTTGGAAGATAATACTGGGAGTTCCTCGTTTACCACCATCATCAAAAACTCCAGTCCTCCAGAACCGCAGAACTTGTTGACTTGAAAAGAATTCAGGCTGAGTTAAGGCGTACCCAACCTCACTATGTGCAAGAAGATCTTGCACAAAATGCAATTCAGATGGAGCTTCAGCATGATCAAGAATTACAGCATAGTTGTTTGGAACAAACTTTGCTCCATCAATGATTAAATCCTTTGGTGCCATGTGAAAAAATATTGAAATTCAAGTATGCCTGTTAGGTGTTTGAGATAATGTCTGTATGAAAAACCAACGTGAGAAAGAATGAGAAAGAGAGTAAAAGTAAGAAGAGAGATAAAGTATAAAGAAAATAAAAGATTAAAGAAATCTTCTCTCTGTTGTTCTTATACTCTGAAAAAAATGTTACCGTTGGACACCTGTCAGACATGCAGTAATAACGGATAGTTACTGGGCTCGAGAAAACAGGAATGATTACTTACCCAGTTGCCTTGTTTCAAGGAAAAACCATTTCAGTTATCAAGAGACACAGGTTTAATTCAAAATTTAAACCGTTAGCACTGATTGAATTATTTTTCACTGCAACATTAATATTCTGAAAATGAATCATGTTAAAAATGACCGAGATAATTTCGATGAATAAGTGCTGACAAAGAATCAGAACTTAAATAAAGACAAAATTTAAATGGTCATCAGAATATCAAGCAGGATTTAACAACACAGGATAAAATAACTCAGAGACAAAATCTTGAAGTAAAAACAGTTTTCATTAATATATCAAGTCAATACATATATGAAATAGAAATTACATCAGTACAAGATTTTTCCCTAAGCTTCTAATCCTAACGTCAACAGCTTTAGTCCTAGCTAAGAAGCCTGACAAAGCTGAGGATGAAGAAGAACAGGAAGAAGACGAGATTAAGTCATCTTTCTCTTCCTATCTTCGACAAACAAGATAGCGAGTCGAATGATTTGCTCTTGCTGACGGATACGACGAAGGTGAAGGTCTCTTCGAACGGCCACCAGATCACGTTTGATAACCTCTGGAAATTGAATCCAGAGATTGTGAGGGATGTTGGTGATAGGAAGACATGCAAAAAGACATGCAAAGTCTCATCACCGTAATTGGAAATTACGGTGAAATTGAATTCCATTCAAAAAGACATGCACAGTCTCATCACCGTAATTGTAGAACCAGCCAAATTCAGCCATTTGTGATAGTAAATGAAAAACAAGACTGAATTTGTGATACAAGTATGATGAGAAGACTAATGTGAAGTGGCTGTTTATATAGGCAGGAGAATGCCAAGCGACGCAAAGATATTTAATGCTGACAGGTAGAATTAATCCTACCTCGTCTCCCTAGACTTTGAAAAAGAATAACAGTCATTTGAAAAGGAATGTGCACATGTAACAAGAGTGAACTGTTCAAGGACGAGTGCCATTATGTTTTAACCATAGACTATTAATCTTCCACTTCAACATTTCGAAATTAATCTGAGACTGTTACCAAATTTTACTCATAGATAAGTCAAGTAAAGGGTTAGACTGACAAATCAGAACTTAGACCTATACCAGAACTTAACAGTCATCAGAACATAATGTCTTAACTCGAACAAGGAATATCTATCTTAGTAAATACTCATACAAGTTCTTAGTTATGAACGTCAGAACTTAATCATCAGAACGTGTAACTAGAACTTGTCCTCAGAATTTGTGCAAAAATGACACATTGACTGTTTATCTAAAATAACATAGACCACCACAGAAATGTCATCATTCATATGGAGTGATTAGTGTGTGCATTAAGCTAAATAACAGACAAAGAGTAAAGTCTGATTCACTTCAGTACATCTTAGAAATAAGTCATAATTAAAATTTTGCTAAAGAGCTGTCATTATCCTGAAACCTACTGATAAATGAGTTCATGCATGAGTCCACCTCAACTGTTTTTGTGCTAATTTTATGCATCTTTTGAAATTCTATTTTACAGTGGCTTCTCAGTGTAAGTGAGTCACGACTGTTTATCAGAATTTATGCTATTATCAGAGTATTTCTCCAGTAATCATAGAGTGTGAAAAGTCACCAAGAAAATATTTTGCTTTTCTAATGCATATTTACTTAATACCAGCTATGCACTTGGGTCGTCCCATTCACATTTTTACTCTAGATCTCAAAGGAGTACCTGATATTATTCTTTGATTCTTGTTCTTCTTCTTTTGATAAGTGAGGTTTATCAGCACTTAGTACATTTAGCAGTTTTACTAGAATCAGAACTTAAACAGATGAGTAGCATTATTCTAATTTGGGACTTAGTAGTAAGATGAATAAAGTAAACTAAACTAAGCTCAAGTATCAGAATTTGCTTGTGTCATAAGATTTCCACAGAAATAATTACTTCTTTCATGGGATCATTTGTTTATTGAAGACTAGTAGATCAGTATCTAGCACAGTTATCCTCATAGGATTGAATAGTTACTGAAACAGATATATCACTTATGAGAGTTAAGAGATATGTATCAGACAACAGTCAGTACTTAAAAACATTTATCAATTAATGCACAGAATATACAAAGAGATTAATTCTGTAAATACTGATCATAAAGTCTGATAACATAGAACAAGTTTAAGCAGATTTAGAGAAAGAACCTGAAATCATTCCAAGTTCATTTACCAATTTTGTAAAGGTAACTTCACACAGTGGTTTTGTGAAGATATCTGCTACTTGTTGATCTGTGGGAACAAAATGCAATTCCACTGTACCTTCATCCACATGTTCCCTGATGAAATGGTACCTGATGCTGATGTGCTTTGTCATAGAGTGTTGAACTGGATTACCTGTCATAGCAATAGCACTTTGATTATCACAGTAAATAGGGATTTTGAAATATGTTAACCCATAATCCAGTAACTGATTCTTCATCCAAAGAATCTGTGCACAGCAGCTTCCTGCAGCAATATACTCTGCTTCTGCAGTTGATGTGGAAATTGACTTTTGTTTCTTGCTATACCAAGAAACCAACCTGCCTCCAAGAAATTGGCAGCTACCACTTGTGCTTTTCCTGTCAATTTTGTAACCTGCAAAATCTGCATCTGAGTAACCTATTAATTTAAAATCTGATTCTCTAGGATACCATAATCCTAGATCAGCTGTTCCTTTAAGATACTTAAAGATTCTTTTTACAGCTGTTAAGTGAGGTTCTCTTGGATCTGCTTGAAATCTTGCACAAAGACAGGTAGCAAACATGATATCTGGTCTACTAGCAGTTAGATAGAGAAGTGAGCCAATCATACCTCTGTAATCAGTAATATCTACTGAATTACCAGTATCCTTATCCAGTTTTGTTGCAGTGGCCATGGGAGTGGATGCACTTGAACAGTCTTGCATTCCAAATTTCTTCAGCAAGTTTCTGGTGTACTTAGATTGACAAATAAAAGTTCCTTCTTCACTCTGCTTGACTTGAAGGCCCAGAAAATAACTGAGTTCTCCCATCATACTCATCTGATATCTAGCCTGCATTAGTTTGGCAAACTTTTTGCAAAGTTTGTCATTTGGAGACCCAAAAATAATATCATCAACATAAATCTGGATCAAAAGTAAGTCCTTGCCATGGTTGAGATAGAACAGTGTTTTGTCAATAGTTCCTCTGTTGAATCCACTTTCCAGAAGAAACTGAGCTAAAGTCTCATACCATGCTCTAGGAGCTTGCTTAAGTCCATAAAGTGCTTTATCAAGCCTGTAGACATAATCTGGATGTTTGGAATCTACAAAGCCTGGAGGTTGTTCAACATATACTTCCTCTTCCAATTCTCCATTGAGAAAAGCACTTTTCACATCCATTTGAAAGACAGTAAACTTTTTGTGAGCAGCATAAGCCATGAATATCCTTATGGCTTCTAACCTAGCAACTGGCGCAAATGTTTCATCATAGTCAATTCCCTCCTGTTGAGAATATCCTTTTGCAACCAACCTTGCTTTGTTCCTTACAATTATGCCATCACTGTCAGTTTTGTTTCTGAATACCCACTTTGTACCAACAACCGATCTATTCTTAGGTCTTGGCACTAAGGTCCAGACTTTGTTTCTTTCAAATTCATTCAACTCTTCCTGCATTGCTTGCACCCAATCAGCATCTTGAAGAGCTTCTTCCACTTTCTTTGGCTCAGACTGAGAGAGAAAAGAATTGTAAAGACATTCATTCGAAGTACCTGTTCTAGTTCTGACACCTGCCTCAGGATTTCCAATTATCAAATCAGGTGTATGTGATTTTGTCCACTTCCTTGCAGATGGAAGATTTTCTCTAGAACTGGATGCTCCCCCATCATTCATGCTGTCTTCGGTTTCATTTTCTGATGCTCCCCCTGAAACTATGCTCTCTGAGTTGGATCCTTCAGTATTTAGATTTTCAGTACTGTCAGTACTTGGCTTATCAGAACTTGACGAATCAGAATTTGAAGAGCCAGATGTATGTTCTGATGCTTCTTGAGATGTGATAATATCTTGAGTATGCTCCCCCTGCATTGGTGCATCTTCCTTTGACGTAGTCACCACAGTTTCAATAACATCAGAGTTTAATCCATCAGAATTTACAGTATCAGGACTTAGACTGTCAGGACTTGAGGTATCAGAATATGAATCTGCATTTTCAAATCTCAGCTGATCATGATCAATGCAATCTTCAAGTCCAGTGATCTTCTTGTCATCAAAAGAGACATTGATAGATTCCATGACCACTTTTGTTCTCAAATTATAGACTCTGAAGGCTTTTATAGAAAGTGGATATCCCACAAAGATTCCCTCATCAGCTTTTAGATCAAACTTGGATAGCTGTTCAGGATGAGTCTTGAGAACAAAACACTTACATCCAAATACATGAAAGTATTTGAGATTTGGCTTCTTGTTCTTCACCATCTCATATGGTGTTTTTCCATGCTTGTTAATGAGTGTTGCATTTTGAGTAAAACAAGCAGTCTGCACAGCTTCAGCCCAGAAATAGGTTGGAAGCTTTGCTTCTTCAAGCATTGTTCGTGCAGCTTCAATGAGAGTTCTATTCTTTCTTTCAACAACTCCATTTTGCTGTGGAGTTCCAGGAGCAGAAAATTCCTGCTTTATTCCATGATTTTTGCAGAACTCTTCCATTATCAGATTCTTGAATTCAGTGCCATTATCACTCCTCAAAATTTTCACAGAATCTTTGATCAATTTATCCAGATGTTTGACATGATCAATCAGGATAGATGCAGTTTCACTTTTTGTGTGCAAGAAATACACCCATGTGTATCTGGTAAACTCATCTACTATGACCAATGCATATTTCTTCTTTGCAATAGACATGACATTCACTGGACCAAATAGATCAACATGAAGCAGATAATAAGGCTTAAGAATTGATGTTTCAGTCTTGCTCTTGAACGAAGATTTTCTTTGTTTAGCCTTCTGACATGAGTCACAAAGACCATCAGGAACAAACACTGATTTTGGCAGTCCTCTCACAAGATCTTTCTTGATCAGTTCATTTATCTTGTTGAAGTTTAAATGAGAGAGTTTCTTGTGCCAATTCCAGCTTTCTTCAGTTGAGGCTCTACTCACTAAACAGATTGCAGAACCATCAGAACTTGTTGAAAGCTTAGCTTCATAAATGTTACCACGCCTGAATCCCTTCAGAACAATTTTTTCTTTAGATTTACTAACTATTTCACAATGTTCTGCAAAGAAATCAACATGATAACCTCTGTCACAGATTTGACTTATACTCAGTAAGTTGTGTTTAAGTCCTGAGACCAGAGCTACATTTTTAATGATGACATTCCCAAGATTGATGTTGCCATATCCCAAAGTTTTTCCAATGTTGCCATCTCCATAAGAAACACTTGGGCCAGCTTTCTCCACAAAGTCTGATAGCAGGGCCTTATTTCCAGTCATATGTCCTGAACATCCACTGTCCAGAACTAAAATATTTTTCCTATTGCCCTGCAATCAAAAAGACCACTGATTATTAGTTTTAAGGACCCAGACTTGCTTGGATCCTTTGGCCTTTTTAGGTTTGTTAACATTTGCAGCGGATTTAGCATCAGATTTTATGTTAACAGTTTTCTCATCAGAACTTATACTACCAGACTTTGAATCAGAACTTACACTAGAAGGAACAACAAAAACTTTCTTTAAAGAAGGTTTTATTTGATAATAATCATAGTACAAACTATGATATTCCTTACAAGTATAAATGGAATGCCATAAACTACCACAATGAAAACAAGGATTTTGTGGTTTGTATCTAACAGACTGACTCTTAACTCCTGACTTTGTAGATAAGGAGTTAATATTCTTATTCTTCCTGCAAAAAGAAGCCAGATGGTTAGAACTTCCACAGTTATGACATGCTTTCCTAGGAGCATCAGGAACAGATTTATAGTTATTGCTTTTATTCACACCTTCCTTTCCATTCCTGTTTTTCCTAGGTGATTTTACCTTGTTTGCATTCTTAACATCTTTCAGCTTATGCTTAAGCTGCTTCTTTGTCATTAAGCCTATGTTAACTTCAGCTGTCTTTTCCTGTTTTAGTTTGTCAGAAGCTAATTCCTTTTTAACTTCTGATTTCTCATTTTCAGATTTTTCAGTTACAAACTTAACAGGTTTTAACTTCGACTTTTGCTTATCAACAGGCTTAATTTCTACAGTTCCTTTTTCATTTTTATTTTCTCCATAACCTAAGCCCTCTTTCCAGTTTCCACTGCTTAGCAAATTTTGAGTTGTTTTGCCAGAGTTAGTCCAAGTTCTGATAATCTCTCTCTCCTTTTCTAACTCAGTTTTTAGAGATTCATTCATTTTTAGCACTTCATCCCTAACATAAAAAGCATCATCTCTATCCTGCTGAGTTTGATGGAACATGACTAACTCTTTTTCTAAGAAATCATTTCTTTTCCTAAAAGCAAGATTTTCAGAAGTTAATCTTTCACATGTTAAAGTTTGATCTCTATAACTAACAAACATGGTTTTAAGATATCTTCTCAACTCATTTATATCATCAGTATGAAAAGCATAAGTAGTCTGAGGTACCTTTGTTTCAGCAGCTTCAGAACTGCTCTCAGAACTTGATTTATCAGCATTTGCCATCAATGCAGAGTTCTCCTCACTTTCAGAGTCTGAGGTGTCTGTCCAGCTTTTCTGCTTTGTGACAAGAGCTTTGCCTTTGTCACTCTTGGTCTTCTTGCAATCAGGAGATATGTGGCCTTTCTCACCACAATTATAACATTTAACATTAGCGTAATCTCCTCTGTCAGACTTTCCTCCTCTTCCTTCAGATCTTCTGAAATTCTTCTTATCAGAACTTATGCCTTTTCTGGAAAACTTCTTTCCCTTCCTGAACTTCCTGTATGCAATCTTTGTGACTCCTTTCACCATAAGAGCACACAGCTTCATCATCTCCTCATCAGCATCAGTTTCAGGCAAGCTTTCAGAATCTGAGTCATCATCACTCTCAGAACTTGATGACTCAGTATCAGATTTTATGATAAGAGCTTTACCCTTGTCTTTCTTTGAGGAAGGTGGTTTGGGGGATTCCTCGTCAGCCTTGAGAGCAACTGTCCTTGACTTTCCTCCTTTCCTCTTGCTTCTTTGTTCCATCTCAAGTTCATGAGTCTTGAGCATTCCATAGATTTCATCAAGAGTTGTTTCATCAAGATTGTAGTTGTCTCTTATTGTTGTTGCCTTCAAATCCCAACATTCAGGAAGAGCTAACAGGAATTTAAGGTTTGTATCTTCAAGATCATACTCCTTATTAACCAACGACAAGTCATTCAAGAGTTTGACAAATCTATCATATACATCAGTCAATGACTCATTAGTCCTAGAGTCAAAGTGTTCATACTCTTGAGTGAGTATTGTCTTCCTGTTCTTCTTAACTGTTTCAGTTCCTTGACACCTTGTCTCCAGTGCATCCCATATCTCCTTAGCAGTCTTGCAGTTGATTACCCTGTTTGACATTACATTATCAATGGCACTATGCAATAAGTGTCGTACCTTGGCATCCTTAGCAATAGATGCTATATCTTCAGCAGTGTAATCACTCTTTTCCTTTGGTACGGTCATTGCTGCTTCACCTGCAACTACAACAGCGAGCTTGGTAGGTTTGTGAGGCCCTTCCTTGATTCTATCAAGGTATTCTGGATCTGTTGCTTCCAGAAACATGGTCATCCTTACCTTCCATATGGGATATTCAGATGGTCTCAATATGGGAACTCTGATAGTCTCATATCGACTCTGAGTTGATGTCTTTGATGATTCCTCAGTTTTGGTAGGCTTAGTTGGAGTTTCTGTGTCAGACATGATTGTGTTTGGATCTTTAACTGTATGTGTGTTAACAGAAAGCTCTGATACCACTTGTTAGGTCACACTTTCACTGTAGAGGGGGTGAATACAGTGTTTATTACAATCAAATCAAACTTCAAGAACTTATGTAACAGAAAACAAACTTTGTTTAAACAATAAACTCTGTTACAATCCGGAACTGTTATCTCTCAGTGATGAACAAAATATCACGAGAGCTGCTAGGGTTATAGTAAATAATATTCTCGATGATGATAACACTTATAGTGTAAACCCTATGTCTGTGTTTATATACTACACAGTTACAAGATAATCGCTAATTGATATGGAATATAATTCTGCTTCCTAAAATATATCAATCAGATATCTTCTATTCCAAGTATTCCATTCTTCACGGAATTCCTTCTTCATGCATATCTCTTCTTATGTTTATCTTGATCTTCTTAACTTCAATCAGCTACTGTCCTTATCTGATCGTCCTTCAGCACTTAAGTTCCGATATCTATCTCCTGATGCTTATCTCCTGATAACATAAGTACTGATATCCCTTAAGTTCTGTCGTCCAGTATAAGTACTGATCAGTTAAGTACTGATTTGTTCTGTTCAAATAAGATCTGAAATCTAAACATAAAACATATTAGCCATGACATTATCAAATATATCTAACAAGAACTTCTACACAGAGATCAAGCTCTGATGTTGATAAAAGAATAAGTTCTGATAAACAAGTTCTGACTAAGCCTGATGTTCTGATACAAGGTGATAGTCAAGAATCACAGAAGTTTACGCAGACACTGAAGCTCAAGGGGAAGGAAATAACAGTCTACTATCAAGACCCCAAGATACAGAATCTGGATGAAGAAATTTCAAAAAGATTATTTCTCAAAGACAATCCAGGAATGGATTTTGAAAGTCTGAAGGAAGAAGAAGCCAGACTTAAAGCAGAAAATGTCAAATCCAAGTCTAAAGCTTATATTACTGCAAAGAAACCTTCAAAGCCTAAGGGCATTGTGATTAAAGAGAAGACAAACTATGAGGCAACCAAATCCACATCCAAAGCCAAATCACAAGTGGAGGTAGATCCAAGGTTCAAGGGCAAAACTAAAGTTGATGATTCTGTAAAAATCTATCTGCCAATCATGGATGAACAAGTAAATGCTGATGAAGATACTAGTCTGATTTTGAAGAAGAAGAAGAATATTCAAATAACCTCTGACAGAGCTCATGTTCTTCAAGATCAGGACTTAGTAAATTCTGATATTACAATGAAGCAAGCAACCTCTGACAGAGCTCAAGTTGTCCTGATATCAGAAGATAAAGAAGAATTAACCTCTGATATTGCTCATGTTAAACCATCAACAGTTCTGCTACCTGGGTTCACTAAAGCTCAATAATCTACTCAACCTTTGAAGACTACATCAAGTGGTTTTGAAGCAAGAGTTATTCTAGGAAAGGAAGCTAAAGACAAATCAGGATTGGGTAGTTCTGGTGAAAGAAGAATACACAACACTACCAATGATCCAACTTCGTTAAGTGAATCAGGAATAGGTACAACTCTAGAAAGACTAAATCAATTAGAGTCTGTACAGATGGTCTACAATTCTAAGCTGAAAGAAAATATAATGCTTTATTTTATGACAGATGGGAGGGTATTCCAGATAAGAAATGATGCTATTCGTTTGAAGTACTTTGAAGAATTGCAACATGTGTTATTTCTACTTCAAGTGAAGAACATATCAACAGATGGTGCTGCCAGATATATAAGGTCTGATATTCAAAGACAGAAGAAATTATACTCTGTAAAGTTTGACAGGCCATACTATTCTAAGTACAGAGCTCACAATGGAGAACTAGTTGAAATGAAGCCGAATACTGCCAAAATCACTACATTTTTGGGTATTAAGGGTGTTGAATTTAATCTGGAGTCTAAAAAGCTTATGTGATCAGATTGGATCAGCGGATAAGGAAAGCAAATAATTAATGATCTCAGGGCTACTATCTTTCAGACAGGAGAAGATACAGCTGCACTTAAAGATGCTAAAAAGAGGATGATAAATGAACTTGAATATGCTGAGAGAACTCTTTTAAAGAACTATCTCAGAACAACTCCTGATATTCAAGACATCACACACTGAAGCCAAGTCAAGGACTACAACTGTTAAATTTTGAAGGATATACAGGCTAAAGCTGATATCAGACTTTAAGGATGGTAAAAGCTACAAGGACTGTGAGTTATAGTTATCTAGTCAAATTCTCATATACATTTGTACTTAATGTTTTTGACATCATCAAATATCTATTGAACTTGTATATTATGCTAATTTACAAGTTGGGGGAGATTGTTAGATATATTTGTGATGTCATGTCTAATAATGATTTGTGTTTAGTTTTCAGATCTTGACTAACAGGACAAATCAGGACTTAACTGGAAATCAGTACTTATACTGACGTCAGAACTTAAGATATCAGAACTTAAGTTATCAGAACTTAAGTTATCAGAAGATATTCATCAGAAGATAATATCAGGACTTAAGAAGACATTCAGATAAAGAAGGCGGTTGATTGAAAGGAAAGAAGATCAAGACTAAAACAAGAAGAGATATGCATGGAGAAGAATTCTATGAAGAATAGAAGACTTGGAGGAAAAGATAACTAATTGATATATTTTAGGATACATAATTATATTCGATATCAATTAGATATTATCTTGTAACTGTGTGGTTTATAAACACAGACATAGGGTTTACACTATAAGTATTATCATTATCGAGAATATTATTCATTATAACCCTAGCAGCTCTTAGTGATATTGTTCATCACTGAGAGAGAACAGTTCCATTACAATACTGTTTTATTAATAAGATTATTCTTTGTTATATACTTGTGTTCTTAATTCGATTTGATTGTATTATATACTGTATTCAACCCAATCTACAGTGTGTGTGACCTAATAGGAAGTCTCTAAGAAATCTAAATCTCAAACTCTGATAGATCCAATCTATACAGTAGTTCAAGCTCATGATACTGAAGAAAAATAAGAAGAAGCATTAATCATCCAGGATTGTCAAAGAAGGAAAATTTCTGGAAGCATTCTGAGGTGAGGAAGTGGAATTAACCTCTGACATTGCTCAACTTAAAGAAGCAGTTCAGGATGAAGAGTAAAGTCTGATATTCACTGAAGCAAGATTGAATATGCATACTTGATTCCTGTATATAGATAGTTTTGACATCAATAATTGGAATTTGTCCATATTTCCATAATGAACAAGTTGGGGGAGATTGTTAGGTGCAATTGATGATATCAAACAGAAACTATCAGAAGTTCACTTCAGAACTTATATATCAACGGATGCTGATGATATCAACGCATGATGAGATATCAACGGAAGATAGGATATCAAAGGATGATGATTTTGATGGATGATGATGTCAACGAATAATGAAATCAGTATTTGTCACATCTGTTGATCTTCGATGAGGAAAAGGAAACAGGAACTCAAGGCGGTGAAGGACTTTATCTCAGAAGCAATTGTATAGGTTTCCTTGTTGTTAATAGAATAGGGTTCCTTATACATTGGTAGCTGTGCTCTATCTAAAGCACAGATTAGGTTTATGCTATATGCATTACGAAATTGTTATATCTTTTGCATAACCTAGCAGCTCTCAAGGATAATTGTTCATCCTTTCGAGATAGTACGTTTGAAATAAGTTTTTATCAGTTAATATAAAAACTGTTGATTCTGTTAAAGCTTTGTCAAACATATTGTATTAATTGTATTCACCCCCCTCTACAGTTGATTAAGGGCCTAACACCTACCCAAGTCACAAAATCAAGAATTTCTAAATGAAAGTCAAAGAAAACTCACTCTAGTTTCTCTCAAAAGAAACTAGTTTTAAAATCTACCAATCACCAAGAGGGGAGTGTGCAGGGTAGTGAGGATTGTGAGGGACAGGGTGAACATCAATAAAGCCCTAAGGATAAGGAGAGTGAGGTTAGTGAAACCCAAACCAGCCATATTGCAGTCTCCCAACGGAATATTATGCTTAATAAGGATTTAAGCTCATTGCTAGTTGTATCCTTCCAAAAGGATGTGACTATGAACAAAGCTCTCAACCAAGAGAACATGCCAAAAGGGTTAGGGATACAGATCAACCTCAAACTTACACGAAAGGGGAAATTTAAACACACCGGGGATACACAGGGTGCACATTGTACAAACTGCAGTCAAAGACTCAATTATAGCACCTTCTCAAATTCATATTGATGTGGCTCCAATAAATGTGGAGTCACATCCAAAATATATAGAATCACCTCACACACAAAACTCACCCACTAACTCTTTGGATGTGGACATGATTCACACATCATTTCCTGATTCTCCATCTTTGACTCTCTTGGAGGAGCCAAAATCTCAAGCAAGTGGGCATCATCTTTTAGATGATTTGTTGGCCCGTTTGCCATTTCTTTCTGAAAATGTTGAGAAATATGTGGACAATTTGAAATCAATCACCACATATTCTATAATAATTTCAACTCCAAACTCATTCATTTCCACTATTTCGACGGATATTGTTCATCCGTCGACTATTGATTGTATCTCGACGGTTGTGCTTAACAACAATTATCCGTTGAATTTTTCAACTACTACTTCGATGGATGTCTCTCATCGGTTGAATGTCACTGCACCACTTGAAATTTCAACAATTGTTACAAGTGTAGATGACTTAGTAGTTGTTCAATCACTACTAGGATTGAGGGAAGGGAGTGAACTGAGTGAGAGGCTGAGTTGCTCTCAGGAAAAAGGAGAGGAAATGAGTGACAAAATGCAAGCTATTTCTTCTAGCTTGGCAAAAGAAAGTGAGAGGATTCCCACCTTAGATGGTGAAGGTGAGGGTGGGAAGCCAAGGGGATCCCTTGATGCAACAAAAGAGAGAAAATGAGGGAAATGCAGGTACCCGTGAAGAATGTGAAGAGCCCATTGTTAGTGAGTTAATGGATGTCAATGAGGCTGAAAAGAAGTAGCTATTTCAGCAAGAATATCAAGCTGTCTTGGATTATATTTCTTATGAAGCTGAGGCATTTAGTCACCTTGTTCCAGCTTATCAAGTTTTGGTTGAACAGGACAATGAGGCTGCTTAGAGGACATTAAACTTGGTGCATACAACAACATACATGTTAAGGTCCAAATATGCAATTAACTCACTTCCTTCCACAACTGGTGAGGATTTTGAGTACCCTTCTGCAGCTTCTAGGGATTCTTTTGCTGATGACTCTCTTGGAGAGGGTCATGAAGAAGTAGGCATGAACATAGGGGGAGAGACTGAAACTCCAGAATAGATTTTCTCCAAAGAATGTAATCTTCATCACTTCAAGTCTGTCTTGTTCAAGCTAGTTCATGAAACTCAATCTACAATTCAGGCCACCAACAACACCAGAACCAAGAAAATTCTTCAAACCTATCTGGATTCTCCACAGTTGCACATAATTCAAGCTCTTCAACATCATCAAAGTCTGAATATCCTCAAACATGATTTTTCTCAACTCAAGGAGGATATCTACAAGAAATTTGATGTTAAGCTTCCAAAAGAAACTATGCTAGAAATAGTCCAGAAGCTGAGTTAAGAAGCCAATTTGAACAAAAAAGTTGAGACCTTGGATTCAAGACTTACAACTATGGAGGAATCAATGGCCAAAATGTTTGCAAATCAGGAAGCTCAGACAAGTCTGCTACAACAGTTGGTGGCTGCATAAACCTCAAACCCTGCTCAACTTGATGCTAATAAAAAGGGGGAGAATAATGCTATTATTACAGTTAGTAAAGGGGAGCCAGATAGTGAGGGGGGAAGTGCACATTTAAGTCAGTAAAGTGATTGTTCCAGCAATTACCTTCTCTAAGCCACCAATTTTTGGATAGCATTGACTTAATCAATATTGCAGCAGCTGAGCTTAGGTTGAATAAACAATTGAAGCAAATTGATCAGGAAAATTGAAAGAGTTTTTGGTCCAATTGCAAATACTGAAAATCTAGTGAAACAGTTCACTCAATTGAGACCTATTTCAATCAATGAAATGAGCTTGGGGAATTTGGAAAAAGGTCAACCCTCAGCAAGGAGACTTCTATAGGCCAATGTAATTTTACAACCAAAGAAAAACTACCCAAAGAATTCAACCAAAAATCCATTGGATCTTGTCTATGCAACTCCCAAACCTGATGAAGAGAAGCTGTTTGGTAGATCTATTGCTTATCACAAAGATCCCAGAGACTCAGTCTTGAAAAAGAGAATTGCTAAAGTCAACATGAATGGCAAATTGATCTGTGTGATGGCCGGACATCCATAATTTGTAGAAGCTAAGAAAGAGGAAAATATGAGGCTCAAACAACAGAAAAGGCAAGCTGCCTTAAATGCCAAGAAGCAAGCTAAGAAGTCTACAACCACTAAAATGCCTGTTGTGATAGCTGAGTCTGTCAATGAAGAAAAGTAAGAGGAACCAAAGCAGAGAAAAGAACCAAGACTGAAGTTTAAAGCAAAGAGGAAGCTGGATTTTGATGAAGGAAAGGAAGAGTACATTCCTACCCAATCTACCACTACAAGTCAATCAACCTTTCCCATGATGGAGCAGGCTGAATTCAAGATTTATTCTGATACAAATTTCCATGGTGAACCCATAATTCCCAAGGATGAACCTATAGATTGGGAAAGCCTACCAATCCCTGATCTGAACATCCCAATTCCAACCAAACTAAAGAAAACAAAGAAAAGAACAGTCAAACAAGCCAAACCTGTCAGACTTCAATCCAAAGCCTTAACCAAACCCTAAAACAACTGTCAACAAGGAAGATCAACTCTATATTTGTGATATCAAGGAGTTTTCATATCTCAATCTCTATCTGGATGAGCTAGAAGAAGTGAGAGCTATTAATGCTTACAAGAAGCTTCCAGAGAGACTGGTGTTCAAATACAATGGTGGAAAAGAGATGACTTGGCCTCTTCACAGAATTCTTAATGAAGGTTATTCTGTCTTAGTGAAGATATTCTCCTCAATAAAGAAGAACTTTAGGTTCAAAATTGTTGCCAAAAGGATGGTACTAAAAAAAATTGAGGAGATAATAAATAGCAGGAGAGACCCAAATGCACTCCCAAGAGTCCTAACTATTCCCTACAATGGAGATATAGTGCATTTGAGGCCATACTGGATAATGGAGTTGAAGGATGAGAAGAACATCAGAAGATTTTTTAGATTGGAAGATCAGCTAAAGATTTTAAGCAATGAAACTCTCATGGAGATGCAAGAGATGTTGGATCAGACTAATGAAGATGAATCTGAATTCTACAGGCAACTTCAACACCAGATTGAAGAGAATAATGAGAAAATAGGAAAGAAGACTAGACATTTAAGAAAATAAGATAAATTTACTTAGACTAAAGGAGCACCTTGAAAATGGCTTGTGAGATTTGCTATGAACCTTCCTGTGTATAATTTTCAATAAAATGCAGCACTTATCAATTTTATCTACTATTAATCAGTCTGTATTTATAGGGTATTTTGTTTATAGGGTATTTTGTTATTATCAAGTTTCTCTTAATTTATGCCTGCAATTTCATTAGACATAAATTCGGGGAGATTATTAGGAATATGTCATAAACTTGATGATAAGTTCACCAAAACACAGTAGATTTAATTCAGTGTATTTGTAGCTCTCAACGGATAATCACCTTAACATCCGTTGAGAGTGTAGCTATGTATGAATAAGTTTTTAACACATTCCTGCATTCTACAATACCTTAGAGATCTAGAAGTTGTAGGATATTTAAAGTCATGTTGACTACTAGATTGATATGCAAAATAGGTTGGCCAATTGTACATATTAGATGCCTTGTAATTTTGCATAAGTGAAATGGAGTTAACTGCTATGGAAGACTTTCAACGGATGATTCTGCAAGGTTTCAATGGATGATCCAAGTCACATTCAAGGATGATCTAATGAAGATTCAACGGATGATCCAACACAGTTCCAACGGATGATCCAATGAAGATTCAACGGTGTTCTAATTCAAATTACAGTTGATAGTGACTTGACAGTCACATGGGTTGATTAGATGCAAATGGAATATGGCAGCCTATTTATAGGTTTTAGAGAACAAAGAAGCATTTCCATTTCCATGCTAACTTGAAGATATTCAAAGATGCTGGATGGAGAAATGAAGCAGCATGTAATTAGACCAAAACATTTTTGTCTTATTAGTTTATCTTTTTATAATGTAAATTGGTGATATATAAACCAATAGTAGCAAGTAGAAAATCAATCAAGGAAGTAAGCAATCAACTAGAGAAATAGATAAAGCTGTTTCTGTAAAGAATTTATCTGTTCTTTGTAATTCTACTTGTAAGTAGCTGTGTACAATCTTTGTATCACATAGTTCTTGATCTTATATATATCTCTGGTGGAAAATTTCAATCCACTAGAAAGTTTTTAAATACTTGTGTCTAATTACTTTGTGTTTGATTACTTCAATATTTCCATTCCGCACTTTTGCTTAATCAAACACTGTTATATATTTGAGGCATAATAGTTCTTGAAATCAAAAAGGAACCAGAATTACATTCAAACCCCTTCTGTAATTCTTTGTTAGATTTTTTGGGAATAACAATTCTAAGTAGTGCTCTAATTGTCTTGTCCCAGAAAAAAATAGGAATCCTTGGTTTTCTCAATGCATATATATCTTTCAACCATATATTTTCACTCAATCCGATCTCATTTAACACTGCATCTTATCCTTCCTCAAATCCGCCTATTGTCAAATGTGATGACCACACAAATTTATTTAATTTATCCATAAAGCCAGATTCCGCACATAATAGAGGTCCAACCTATATTTAAAAAAGGGAAAAAGAACAAGTCAGAATACAGAGTAACAAGAAAAAATGGTAGAAAATAAAAAACAACTAATTTAGGAAATGCAAATTAATGACAATCAAACAAGAAGTAGAATTCTACACAGATTCTTATTTTTGAAAAATTAACACAAAATAGGATAAGCACATTAGACTGGTGATCGGTGCAAGCAAGACAAGAAATCAAAACACTGCACCAAATGTAGTAAGCACTTAACATAATATTATTACTATGTAAAAATTTAAATTATGTGGGCAGTGTGTATGCAAAATAAACATCAATGATAAAAGGGAGACTATGTCCAAGCTGGAATCAGTGATAAATTAAAAATAATGTCCAATATCATCACTCATTTCTCACCCGATGGCTCACACAAATATTTTTTAGTGAATAGAAATTTTTAGCATTTCCATTTAAAAACAAGGTCATGATTCACCAAGATAGGGTGATAAACTTAAAAATAGATAAAACTGTTCAAACAAAAAAATTAACTACATAGTCTACTGGAATCTCTTGAACACAGAGTGGACCACTACAAAAAATTTGTAGAGAAATGTTTCAGTGTGACAAAGCACATAGGCAAGCAGCATTATATGTTTATCACGTTCCATTTTAATTGAAACAAAATAAAAGCAGAGTATACCTTGGCCATAAACTTCTGCATTATATGCCTCATACAGTATCAATGAATAGAATAGGAAAGATTTTAGAAATTGCAACTTTCGTTGTGGGGGACTGGTCAGTGATTATGCACTTTGGTGGCTGAGGAAAAAATTTAAGCAACATCTCATTGGCACATGTAAAATTGCTCTCATTTTCACTATTAAGCAAAGTAGAGGAAAACGTACAACTCTTTCAATGATTATTGATGCCAACGAGTGGCACAAAAACCATGCCATACCTGTAGTACAAATAAAAACAAAAATTAATTAAAAAACCTTTTTTTTTATCTCAAATGAAGAGGAACTAAAAAACCCCTAAAGTAAAGTTAGTAAGCAATTTAACAAGAAACAAAAAAAATGTAATTAAATAGACTTTTAAACATAATCGCATCCTAGTTATATTAGTTCATAATACACACTGGATTTGAAACAATGACTAAATTGGCAATGTACTCATTTTAAATAATCAGAAACAAAAGAACATGTTCATAGTTATAATATTGCATGAAATATCATAAGACATTATTGGCATATATCAATACACTTACATCCAAAAGACATATGTAAATCAAAATTAGAAGCATGAATATAATGACTCAAAAAATTAGCAATTAAAACATAATTTGCATAACTTACTTATTGGTATGATAAGTAGCATCAAAAGATACAATTTCTCCAAAAACTTCATAGTTTTTTCGACCACGAATATCAGTTGAAATTGGATGAGGCAAGTGACCAATTGAATCTGTCTCATACTCATAAAAAAACCTCCATCTGAAGTCTCATGTTTGTTCTTAAACTTCTAAAGTAGCATATCTGCATAATGTTCCCAATATATAACTTGATATCTCTCATCGAGTTTTGAAAATCCATAGCAATAGGACTAACATCAGAAGTCAAAAAAGGACTTGTAGATGGTATGTGCCCTAAAAGCAGCCTATATTTGATTTTACAACATCTAAGATAAAGTGGCATTGAAAAGTAGTCATACTTCGATTAGCACGAAGAAACTCTTTTCCCGATTCAGAAGTTAAGAGATGGTTATGAACCTATATAAAGTCGGATATTACATATTTATCGGGATTATCTGGACTAAGGTACTTAAGAATAATTTTGGCATTACAACAATATTTTTTGGTAGCTGTGAAGGACTCTAACTCAGAAGCATTGTACTAGGTTTCCTTGTTGTTAATAGAATAGGATTCCTTATATATTGTGTAGCTGTGCTCTATATAAAGCACCGATTAGGTTCATGTTATATGCATTGCGACATTGTTATATCTTTCGCATAACCTAACAGCTCTTAAGGATAATTGTTCATCCTTTCGAGAGAGTACGTTTATAATAAGTTTTTATCAGATAATATAAAAATTGTTGATTCTGTTAAAGCTTTGTCGAAATGATTGTATCAACTGTATTCACCCCCCCTCTATAGTTGATTAAGGGCCTTACAATTGGTATCAGAGCTTGTTGTTAACATAAAAATAGTTTAAGATATGAAAATCAATCTATAATGGGAGATAGAGAAGAAGAACCACATAATCTGAAACCACCAACCCCAGCCACATCATAAATAAGCTGCAACATGAGTAGGTATAAAGCAATCAAGGTTCCTATCCTGAAGTTACATGAATATCCAATCTGGAAAGTCCAGATGGCCATGTGTTTGGAAGCCATATATGCTGAATATCTAAGCAGGATCTATGATGGTCCTCATAGACCAATGAAGGTAGTTGTTTCGCTTGTAGAAGAACCAGAAAAGATGATAGATAAAGACAAGAAGGACTATTCTTTCAAAGATCTCTCATCTATCATGAAGGATGCTAAGGTCAGACACATCCTGCACAACAGTCTTCATAGTGTTATGTCCAATAGAGTCATTGAATGTAAGACAACAAAAGAGATATGGGATGCTTTAGAAGTAAAGTTTCAAGGCACAACTCCTATCAAGAAGAACAGGAGGATGGTACTTGTTAGGAATATGTTGTGAACTTGATGATAAGTCAAACAAAACACCTTAGTAGATTTAAGTTAGTGGATTTTGTAGCTCTCGACGGATGTTCTTATATAGTCCCGACGGATGAACTTTATAGTCCCGACTGATGACAATTTGACATCCATCAAGAGTGTAGCTTATGTAAAAAATAAGTACTGTAGCACATCTCTGCAAACAACATGTTTTTGTCTAGTAGATTCTGTAGGATTCTCTAAGTCATGTTGACTACTAGATAGATATGCAGAATAGGTTGGCTAATTGTAAATCTGAGATGTCTTGTAATTCTGTATAAGTAAATAGAGTTAAGAGACAGATAGACTCCCGGCGGATGATCTTCAAGGTTCCCGACGGATGATCAACATATTCCCGACAGATGTTCAACTTAATCCCGACGGATGATCATATTCAAAATAGTTGTTGATAGTGACAACACAGTCACATGCGTCGGATGTTTGCAAAAGGAAAGTGGTAGCCTGTTAAGCAGGATTTTGAGAACAAAGAAGCATTACCATTTCCATGCAAATGTGAAGATATTCAAAGATGTTGGATAAAGTAATATTGAAGCATGATATTAGACTAGATTTTATTTTGTTTTATTATCTTGTCTTACTGTCATGTAACTTGGTGATATATAAACCAAGTGTAGCAAATGAGAACAACTAACTAAGCAAGCACATTTTTCAGAGAGATAGATAAAGCTGAACTTGTTAAGAATTTCTCTGTAGTTTATTTATTCACTTGTAAAGCAGCTGTGTGCTATTCAAAGTATCGCAGAGTTCTCAATCTGATATATATATATATATATATATATATATATATATCTCTGGTGGATACTTTCAAATCCACCAGAAAGTTTTAAAGCTTGTGTTTTATTACTTAGTGTTTTGATTTCTATTACTTTTTCATTCCGCATTACAGAAAATCATACACTGTTATATATATTAAGTTAGAACAATTTTAAAATCTCAAAAGTAGCCAGAATTACATTCAACCTCCCTTCTGTAATTCTTGTTGTATTTTTAGGGAATAACAATTGGTATCAGAGCAAGCTCTTGAAATACAAAGAGTATAAAGATCACAACAATCAACAAGATGAACAAAATGGATGTTGGAGTTAAAATTCCATTTATGGATAAAGACAACTATCACCACTAGAAGGTGAAGATGCACCTACATCTTCTTTCTCAAGATGAAGCTTATGTGGATTGCATTGAAAGAGGTCCTCATGTCCCTATGAGAGCTGCTACAGGGAATGAACCATCAGTTCCAAAACCTAGGCATGAATGGTCTGATCCATACATTGAACAAGTCAGGAAAGATAAGAAGGCCATGAACATACTGTTTAATGGTGTTGATATGTTTAATAACATCATTAACTGTAAAACATCAAAAGAGGTTTGGGACACAATACAAATTATTTGTGATGGTACTAAGCAACTAAGGGAGAACAATATGCAACTCTTGATTCAGCAATATGAGCATTTTCACTGTGAAGAAAGTGAGTCACTTACTGATATTTTTAGTAGGTTTCAGAAACTACTGAATGCTCTAAAATTGCATGGAAGAGTCTATCAGACAAAAGACTCTAACCTCAAGTTCCTTAGATCTCTCCCAAAGGAGTGGAAGCCAATGACAGTCTCATTGAGAAATTCACAAGATTACAAGGAGTTCACCTTGGAGAGGCTGTATGGCATCCTTAAAACCTATGAGCTTGAAATAGAGCAAGATGAAATGATGGAGAAAGGAAAGAAGAAGGGAGGATCCATTACACTTCTTGCTGAGTTGGAAAAGGAGAAAGAGATGAAGGTGGAAGCTGTTGAGTCTACATCAAAGGTCTGTGAAAGCAAGGGTAAAGGGCTGGTAACTGAAAATAAAGAACAGTTAAGCCAAGA
Source organism: Apium graveolens (assembly GCF_009905375.1). Classification (NCBI taxonomy): domain Eukaryota; kingdom Viridiplantae; phylum Streptophyta; class Magnoliopsida; order Apiales; family Apiaceae; genus Apium; species Apium graveolens. The sequence goes on from NW_027420433.1 coordinate 89,781, forward strand.
TGGCATGTATGATATTGATGAGCATCTATTATTCTTATCCTGGATATTTTCCAAGCTCAAACTCAAGAAGAATTTTGGAGCAGCCAAGCCAAACAGAAACATGGTTGATATTAAAATTCAAGTGTTTCAAATATGGCTTGGCATGTCATTTTGCTAATGAGTGTAGAAAGTCTGATTCCAACAAAAAGAAGTTTGAGCCTGTTGATTATAAGCAGAAATACTTTGAGTTGCTCAAGCAAAAGGAAAGGGCTTTCATAACTCAGGAGAATGACTGGGCTGCAGATGGATTGGATGAAGATGAAGAAATCAACTATGTCAATCTAGCCCTAATGGCCAAGTCAAATGAAACAGAAACAAGTTTATCAAGCAATCAGGTAATCACAACCAATCTAGCTCATTTGACTAAATCTGAGTGTAATGATGCAATGAATGACATGTCTACTTAAATATATCACCACGTGTTACACTTAAGTCTCTCACCAAGGAAAATGCTAAAATTAAAGAAAACAATTTTTTTTAAGTGAGAGGAACAATGTGCTAGAGTCTCAATTATTGAGTTTGAAAAATTGAAATTAGAATGTAAGGTTGCTAAGGATGAACTTACTGAATCCTTAAAGAAAGAGGAGATTTTAAGAAAGCAACTTGAAAGAGAACATGAAGTAATTAAAGCATGGAAATCATCCAGAGATGTTCATGCTCAAATTACTAAAGTTCAAGGTATAGAATCCTTTTATGATGCTGCCTGGATAAAAGAGCAAAGAGAAGCTTGATTCCAATCTGGTTGAAGGACTCTTTACAGATGTGGACTCGACGGATGATGAAAATCATCCGTCGGATAATCAAATCAAAGGGACTATCCGTCGAGATACAAGGAGCCACATATGTTGGATGGGACTAAACCAGTTAGCAAAGCTAAGTTAGTTAAATTAAATGAGAAATATGGATCAGTTTTTGTAAACTTTATTCCAGGAGAATCAAGTCAAGTTAGAAAAGATAAGAAAGTTAATGTTGGTCATATGTCTATCAAGCAATTGAATGACAGACTGGAAAAGATTGAGGTTAAAACAGAAGCTAAAAGGAAAAATAATAGAAATGGGAAGGTAGGGATTAACAAACATAACAACTTCACACCTGATAAATATGCACCAAGAAAAATCTGTGTTAAGTGTGGTAGTGTTAATCACCTGTTTGTTAATTGCAAGATTGCTATGCCTACTCCCATGTCTGCACCTTCTTCTTTTTCCAACATGACTTCCATGTCTGCAATGCCTGCCCAGAATATGAATGTACAATTTGCTAATATACCATTTGCACCTAATCCTTATTATGCTGCATTTAGTATGCCTTAAATGCCATTTAGCATACCTTACTGGAATAACATATTTGCAAATAGCATGCCTTTTCATGTAAACCAAAATGTGCATGATAATTCTGTTTCAATGACTGGTTTCAAAGGTCCAACTCAAATGACTAAGGATGAATCTGAGATCCCTAAATCAAATGAGGTCAAACCTAAGAAACCAAAGAAAAAGGCTAACAAGGCAGGACCCAAGGAAACTTGGGTACCAAAATCAACTTGATTTGGTTTTGATGTGTGCAGGGAAACAGAAAGAATCTTTGGTATCTACACAGTGGTTGCTCAAGGCACATGACTGGAGATTCTACCCTGCTCACTGAGTTCAAGGAAAGAGCTGTCCCAAGTATCACTTTTGGAGATGACAGTAAGGGTTATACTGTGGGATATGGTTTGATTTCAAAGGATAATGTCATCATTGAAGAGGTTGCCCTAGTGGATGGACTCAAGCATAATTTGTTGAGTATCAGCCAGCTTTGTGATAAGGGCAACTCAATCACTTTCAATTCAGAAGCCCGTGTTGTGACCAATAAAAGGAGCAACAAAGTGGTTCTCACTGGAGTGAGAAAAGGGAATGTGTACCAAGCTGATTCAACTCATCAAATGTAGACTCAATAACTTGTTTTCTCAGTAAAGCAAGTCAAGATGAAAGTTGGCTATGGCACAAGAAGCTATCCCATCTAAACTTCAAGACCATGAATGAGCTAGTTAAGAAAGAATTGGTCAGAGGTATTCCTCAAGTGGAGTTTACTAATGATGGATTGTGTGATGCCTTCCAGAAAGGAAAGAAGATTAAGGCATCATTCAGAAAGAAGCTTGATTCAACAATTGAAAAACCTTTGCAACTGTTGCACATGGACTTGTTTGGACCAGTCAATATGTTGTCCATCTTAAGGAAAAGATATTTCCTAGTAATTGTAGATGATTTCTCAAAGTTCTCTTGGACATATTTTCTAAACTCCAAAGATGAAGCTAGTGAAATCATCATCAATCATATAAGGCAAGTTAACAATCATCTTGACTTCAAAGTAAGAAGAGTCAGGAGTGACAATGGAACTGAGTTCAAGAATTATGTGATAAGATCATTTTGTGAAGAAAATGGGATTATGCATGAGTTTTCTGCAGCTAGAACTCCACAACAAAATGGAGTGGTGGAAAGGAAAAACAGATCTCTTATTGAAGCTACAAGAACAATGCTGGAAGAATCAAAGTTACCAACATATTTTTGGGCTAAAGCTGTGAATACTGCATGCTACACACAGAATATTTCTTTGGTTAATCAAGCAAAATGCATGACTCCCTATCAATTGTTCAAGAATAGGAAGCCAACTCTAAATTTCTTACATGTCTTTGGCTACAAATGCTATATCTTAAGGAATCAAACTGATCAACATCGAAAGTTTGATGATAAAGAAGATAAAGGAATTTTTGTTGGATATGCTGTGGGAAAAGCATATAGAGTCTACAATCTAAGAACCAACATTATTATGGAATCTGTACATGTTGTGTTTGATGATAAAAAGATTAAAGGACTGCAAGATGGAGATTTCCATGAGAGACTGAAATTCGATAACATTGAGATGGTTAGTGATGACAATGATGATGAAAGTGATCAATAAATAGTGGCTAAGGACAATACAGAAAAATCTATAACTAGTGAAGCACATAACTCAGCATCCGTCGAGTTATATAATGCTTCATCCGTCGGTAGACAATCAGCTTCATCCGTCGAGATACAAAGTGCATCATCCGTCTGAAACAATAAGAGAAGCTGAGAGTCAGAACAGATCACTTACAGAAAGAACCCCGTCTTTAAGTCAAAGATCCATAAACTCAGGGGGAGCTTCTTATAATCAAAACTCAGTCACACATCAAGACTACAATGAGGCCTCTTCATCTAGAACTAATCTACCACAGAAGAGAAAATGGACTAGAGATCACCCTTTTGAGCTCATTATTGGTGATGCATCCTCTAGAGTTCAAACAAGGAAAGCAACTCAAGAAGAATGTCTATATAGCAGCTGTCTTTCTAAGGAAGAACCAAATAAGGTAGAAGAAACTCTGTTGGATCCTGATTGGGTTTTAGCTATGCAGGAAGAGCTAAACCAATTAGAAAGGAACAAAGTATGGAAGTTGGTACCCAAGCCTAAAGGGAAGAATCCAATTGACACCAAGTGGGTATTCAGAAACAAGATGGATGAAAATGGCATAGTTGTTAGGAAAAAATCTAGATTGGTTGCAAAGGGCTACTGTCAACAAGAAGGAATAGATTTTGATGAAACTTTTGCTCCTGCTGCAAGACTTGAAGCCATCAGAATTTTCTTAGCCTATGCAGCTCATGCCAATTTCAAAGTCTATCAAATGGATGTCAAAAGTGCCTTTCTAAATGGAGATTTGGAGGAGGAAGTCTATGTCAGTCAGCCTCTTGGTTTTGAAGATCCAAATTTTCCAGAATATGTCTACTATCTTTTGAAAGCACTTTATGGATTGAAGCAAGCACCTAGAGCCTGGTATGGTACTTTGTCAAAGTTTCTCTTAGAAAATCACCTCACAAGAGGTACTGTTGACAAAACTTTATTCTTTAGAAATGTTAATGGCTCTAGTATACTTGTTCAAATTTATGTAGATGATATTATATTTGGCTCTACAGATGAAAAACTTTGCAAAACGTTTGCCAAATTGATGCAAAGTAAGTATGCAATGAGCATGATGGGAGAACTAACTGTTATTCCCTAACAATACAACAAGAATTACAGAAGGGGGGGGTTGAATGTAATTCTAGCTATTTTTCCAGATTTTAAAACTGTCCTAACTGAATATATATAAGTGTTTGATTTGCAGAGTGCGGAATGAAAGAATTATATCAATCAAAACACAAAGTAATAAGAACACAAGCTTTTAAAACTTTCTATTGGATTTGAATGTATCCACCAGATATATATATATATATATATCAGTTTGAGAACTCTGTGTAGCTTAAAATGGCTCACAACTGCTTTACAAATAGAACAAACAAACTACAGAGAGATTCTTGACAAGTACAGCTTTTTCTATCTCTCTTTGAAATGTGTTTGCTTAGTTGAATGTTCTACAAGATACACTTGGTTTATATATCCCCAAGTTTATATGACAATAAGACAAGATAATAAAATAAATATATCTAGTCTAACTCCATGCTGCTTCACTACTCTATTCCAGCATCTTTGAATATCTTCACAATTGCAAGGAAATGGTAATGCTTCTTTGTTCTGAAATTCCTGCTTAACAGGCTGCCACGTTCCTTTTGCAAACACCCAATGCATATGATTGTGTTGTCACTGTCAACAGATATTTGAATTTGATCATCCATCGGGTAGCTTTGTTGATCATCCTGCGGGTAGCTTTGTTGATCATCCGTCGGGTAGCTATTTGTCATTTAACTCCATTTCACTTATATAGAATTACAAGACATCTCATATTTATAATTAATCAACCTATTATGCATATCCACTAGCAGTCAGCATGACTTAAATACTCCAACAAAATTTACACAAAGTTGCTTGCAAAAATGTGCTACAATACTTATTTTTACATAAGCTACTCACCCGGTGGATGTCAAATTGTCATCCGTCGGGACTTTAGTGAATCATCCGTTGGGACTATATTTGATTATCCATCGAGTGCTATAAAATTCACTAAGCTAAATCTACTAAGTTGTTTTGTTTAATTTATCATCAAGTTCACAACATATTCCTAACAGTCTCCCCTAATTTATGTCTACTGGAATTGTAGCCATAAATTAAGAGAAACTTGATGATAACAAAACATCCTAAATATACAGATTGAAAGGTAGTAGATTGTTAGGAATATGTGTATTAGTTTGATGATAAGTTAAATAAAACACTTAAGTAGAAATCTAGTGTTTGTAGCCTCAACGGATAAGACCATCTTGGCTATCCGTTGAAGGAGTAGCTTTACTTAGCAATAAGTTTAGTATTGTAGCACATTTCATTCTCTGGATTCAAGTTGTAATTCTTAGATGTTATAGGAAAGTATCAGTCATGTTGACTACTAGTGGATATGCAAATAGGAGGGCTAATTGTAAATATTTCATGCCTTATAATTTTGTATAAGTGAAGAAGTATCAACTGATATTGAAGACCGTCAACGGATAAGAAACAAAGCTTCAACGGATGTCTCTAATGCTTCAACAGATAATATCCATCAACGGATAAGTGCTTCAACGGATAAAGACTTCAACTGATAATGCATCAACAGATAAAGCTTCAACGGATAAAGCCTCAACGGATAAGGCATCAACGGATGAAAGCTTCAACGGATGCTTAGTTCATTAGCAGTTGATAGTGACAATTCATAAGCTGACAGAGGCACATGGGTTGACAGAGACAAACTGGAATGTGGAAGCCTCTAGGAGGAATCAAGAAAATGCAGCATTTCCATTCTGGTGCAAATAAGGAAGTATTCAAAGATGCATTGGATAGAGAAATGAAGAAGAAACATGTGAAGAGCCTTTTTAATTGTATTTTACAGTTTTGTCTTCACTTGTAAACTTGGTGATATATAAACCAAGTAGCAGCTAGTAATTAGATATGAATTTTCAAGAGCTGTTTAGAAAAATCTAGAGAGAAAATCATCTAGTTTGTACTAGGAAGCAGCTGTGATTTAATTCTTTGAATCACAGTTTTTCTGAAATAACACATCTCTGGTGGAACAACAAATCCACCAGAAAAGTTTTTAAGTTCTCTGTGTTCTTTACATTTGTGTTTGAATATATATCTGTCTGCATTAGCTTCAAGCAATTCACACACACTTGCTCTCAAAAACACTTAGCCTTGGAAACTGCTCAAAACTTGAAAAAGTTTTGAGATTTACATTCAACCCCCCTTCTGTAAATCTCATTGTTAGTCCACTGGGAATAACAATTGGTATCAGAGCAAGCTCTTAACATACAAAGAGTTTAAAGATCTATTCTACTAATATCATGAGTAAGAAGGATATTGGTGTAAAGATTCCAATCTTGGAAAGAGATAACTATCATCACTGGAAAGTGAAGATGCATTTACATCTTCTCTCTCAAGATGAAAGCTACATCAACTGCATTGAAAATGGTCCTCACATCCCTCATAAGGTGGCCACAGCTGCTACTGCAATAGTTGTTGTTGGACAGTCTATTCCCAAGCCAAAAGCAGAATGGACTGTTGAAGATTTTGAAGAGGTTCACAAGGACAAGAAAGCTATGAACATTCTGTTTAATGGCCTGGATCAAGATATGTTTGACAATGTCATTAACAGCCAAACTGCTAAGGAAATTTGGGATACTGTGCAGCTTATCTGTGAAGGCACTGAGCAAGTTAGAGAAAACAAAATGCAGCTTCTCATTCAACAGTATGAATATTTTCATTTTGAAGAAGGAGAATCATTGAATGATAACTTCAACAGATTTCAGAAACTGTTGAATGGATTGAAGCTGTATGGGAGAGTGTACCAAGTCAAGGACTCCAATTTAAAATTTCTAAGGTCTTTACCAAAGGAATGGAAGCCTATGACTGTTTCTCCAAGAAATTCTCAAGATTATAAGACTTCACACTTGAAAGATTATATGGAATTTTAAAGACATATGAACTTGAGATGGAGCAAGATGAGCTGTTGGAAAAGGGGAAGAGAAAAGGAGGATCAGTTGCACTTGTAGCTGACAGTGAGAAGGTTGAAGCTAGGAATGAGGAGAAGACAATGCCAAGTCTCAAAATTGGCACAAGCAAATCAGAATCAAGCAAGGGTAAAGAGCAAGTAGCTGAGGATGAAAACAATTCCAGTCAGGATGACTCTGATGATGTTGATGAACATCTGGCCTTTCTGTCCAGGAGGTTTGCAAAGATGAAGTTCAGGAAAAATACAAAATTTACTAAGCCAAACAAAAACATGGTGGACAAATCCAAGTTCAAATGTTATAACTGTGGCATTAGTGGACACTTTGCAAGTGAGTGTAGGAAGCCAACCTCTGATAAGAAGAAATTTGAGCAAGTTGATTACAAAAAGAAGTACTTTGATTTGCTCAAACAAAAGGAAAGAGCTTTTCTCACTCAAGATGATTGGGCAGCAGATGGAGTCAATGAAGATGATGATATGGAATATGTCAACCTAGCCCTGATGGCTAATTCTGATGAAAATGAAACTAGTTCATCAAGCAACCAAGTAATTACTACTGATCTCTCTCAGCTTTCTAAAAATGAATGCAATGAAGCCATAAATGATATGTCAAATGAATTATATCATTTGCGAGTTTCCCTTAAATCACTAGCCAAGGAAAACACTAGGATCAAAGAGAATAATGTATTTTTAAGTGATAGGAATGCTGTGTTAGAGGATCAGGTAATTGAGCTTGAAAAGATTAAACTTAAATGCTTAATTGTTGAGAGTGAACTAGAAGAAGCTGTTAAGAAAGTAGAAATTCTTTCTAAACAGTTAGAAAGTGAGCAAGAGGTAATCAAGGCCTGGAAAACATCTAGGGATGTTAGTGTTCAGATTGCCAAGGTTCAGGGAATTGAATCATTCTGTGAGGATGCCTGGAAGAAAAATAAAAAGGAGTTAGAATTAATTGATGGATTGTCAACGGATGTGGAATCAACGGATGATGAAAATTATCCGTTGAAGAAAGAAAAAGAGCATCGGTTGAAGCCTCATCAATTAAAACAGGCAAGTAATTTTAAAAATAAAAATATCAATAAGAAGGATGATTCAAATTTCAAGAACTTTGTCAAAGAAGGAGCTAGCACATCCAAAGATGTCAGTAAGGTGAATATAAGACACATGACTTTAGATCAGCTGAAAAATAGGCTTAAGTTGGTTGAGGATAAGAAGGAAACTAAAAGAAAATCTAAAAGAAATGGGAAAGTAGGGATTAATAAACATAACAATTACACACCTGATAGGTATGCTCCTAGAAAAAGCTGTGTGCATTGTAAAAGTG